>NC_136513.1:41095272-41160272 GCF_053919585.1 Euprymna scolopes
AAGAAAGATGTAAAAGGGGGAATAGATTAAACATTGTAAACAAAAACAAACAGAACACACTGTAGAGGAAGAAGAGGGCATATGTTTGATATAATATATATAACGAATGAAATGTGATGAGATTAAAATGGAGCGAAAGGTTCATTGAATAGGAAAGTATATGCTGCTATATCTAGACAAGTTAGATAGTGATTGAAAGAAAAACAGAGAGAAGGAAGTGGGGGGAACGACTCCCGTCATGCAATTCGTTTTTTAGTTAAATCTTCTGCTTCCCCTTGTAATACAAATAGTCCTTCTTTAAACCTGAGATTTTTAACGCCAATAAAGTATGAAATTTCAAGTAGAAAACCAACCATATATAGCATAACCATATATCTATTTAACTACCGTCTAATTACTTATTTGTCTGCGAATTCGCAGTACATTGTAAGAAATATATTTCAACGCCATATTGTTTTTGTTGGAGGGGGGCGTTTTTTGATTTTATTTATGTACCAAGTTACGTATTAGCTTGTGGCAATAATTGCGTAATTTCTAGGTTGTTTTTTTTTTATCAAACAACAACAAAGTTAACTTGTTTCTTTATTGATTATATTTTTTGAAGAGATTTGTGGGCCTGGAAGGCATTGCTATTTCTGATTGGGTGAATTAGAACTGCATCAAAAGTGGAAATCCGGAGGTGTTTGGAAAACGATGGAATACACGTTCAGATTGCCGAAAGCGTTTCCGAATACAACATGGACATTTCCTTTTGTGAATAGCAGCTTTAGTAAAGAAACAAAAAAAATATTACATAACGGTGAATCACATTCATTCAGAAATTAGAATTTCCGCATATCAGTCGTAAGCTAAATGAAAGTTTAAAAACTTACACATTTCTCCTATAATAAACGTGATATTAAAAAGTATATTAAAGTTTTTTTGTAAAATGCAGAGGTTGGCTCTGTTTGACATAAAATCAAATTATTGAATACTAAATTTCAATCGCACTCCCTACCAGACCCCCCCCCCCAAAAAAAAATTATGTCGCGTCTGGGAAAGGCGTGGGCTTGTTAGCTACATAAAAGAACCCTAATCTCCTCTTATGACGGGGAGGTATGCTGAAAACGATTATCACGGTTAAATTTAATGATATTATACCCTCCTAAATAGAGAGCTGTCTAATCCGAAACCGTTCTTTACATGGGGATGTTGGGCTGTCTTTTCGAAAGCCATTCTTAACATGGGAAATGTTCGATGTCAATTCCAACCGTCGTTCTTAATACGACAATACTCAAAGAAGTGAAGTGAACGTTAATAGTTTTGTTTTACACGTTACGAAAAGACGACATAAAACTGGAATTTAATAGTATAAGCGGAAGTGTTAAAAAGAGAAAAACAAGAAACCGAAACAGCTAGGATTGCTATCACTGATTTCGATTGCTCTAAACAGTTTATATACCGTGATAATCCCTAACTTCTAAAAGTTCTGGTTTTCCTTTCTATTATTTTTCTAATGGACCATTTTTCATAATTTTATTCATTCATACTGATTTACACATTCTCTTAATTGCTTATTTTTATAATCCAAAGAGTACCGGCATGTTATCGCCCTAAACCGGCACTAATCGCTAGAAAAAGCCAGATTATTTCATTTCGGGAACGGCCGCCACTGTTTGCAATTGGTCAGGGACGTCAGTCGCACCAACGATAACCGTAGTTTACTTTTTGTGAGGGGTGAGGTTGGGTATGTTTCCACCGGGCAACGCCTGTAAACAGGTCCTGCACATTTATGCAATAGGCATCGTAGATATTTATTACTGGGGCTGTGAAAAAAGAATATTCTTTTCATTCTTTTTACTCTCGAGTATATATCCGACACAGTCAGACACACTTAATCAACCGAGAACCACACCTGTCTATATAAACACATATGATATTAACGGATATATACTAAAAAGTTAGAAAAATCAAAAGAATACGCTGTTGTCACAGTCGTATTTATAACCATCTTAAGTATTTGAAATCTATCACTGAAACTAAAGTTACTAGCCCTGTGGTATTTTTGTGTAGATAATTTCGATTTTTTCTAGATCTCTATATTTTTTTACTTATTTTCTCAATGGTATAACTAATTGAAATTTATCACTAATTAAAATATCAAATAAAATATTTATATGGGACTGATCATGAAAGGTTTAAGTGTTTTTCTTTTAGGAAGAACCCTTATAAATGTTTTTTTTTTAATTTATATAAATTCTAAAGTAAAAAAAAAAAAACGTGTGAACGATTCATATTGCTCCTCTGACTACTGTTCTCGTCTTGAGTGTGATTTGCACAACGTTTCGGTTGATGTAACCTCCGACCTTCTTCAGGTGTATCTTCTCGAACTCGGGAATGTTTCTGTCGAACTCGGGCATTTGGATAGAATTTCGAGTGGAAACCTTTATTTACTTCAAGTTAGTACCGTGCTCTTGTTCCGTCAGCCATGACTGGATAGAGGTCCTAAGTAATTCGCAAATGTATTTTTCTTCGGTCGCCTACACTGAGAATTGAATCTTAAACATTCAGGAGTATATCACTTTTACAAAAAAGTATCGATAGGGAACTAATATGATAGGAAACTAATGTTCATCGATAAGAAACTAATGTGGTAAGAAAACTAATGTTTATCGATAGGAAACTTATGTGAATCAACCATAGCAATAAAGCGCCAACGGTTGGTTGGGACCGTTTATCGAGAAAATCTGGCATTCAAACACGAAACTCGTCTGATACTTAAAATAAGATAAATGCAAATCAAGGCATATCGTGGTTCGAGGCGGTACTATAATAAAAAAAAAAAACACATCTTTATCCCGAACACGAAAAGTTGTTGTCAGTGGAGAAGAGGACGAAAAGAAAAAAAATACGACACACAAGAAATAGAACACCGACTGTTAAGAAGAAATTTGAACCTAGCCCTTTTTTCTTCTTTTCTCTTTTTTTTTTTTTTTTTTTGAGAAAAAACAAACGTTTCGTTGAGCACGAACACAACTTGTACGTTGAATGAATTTACGTGATTAAATAAAGATTAATTTCCGAAAAAAAATATAGACAATGTTTCAGTTTACAATCACAGAACTATGTGAATATGAATGCAATAAACATTAAAGGACACGCTAGATTCAGCAACATCCTTGCTAATTTAAAAAAAAAAATATGTTGTTAATAATTGCAGCTAACGATTGTACGAGGAAGATGGAACATTTGATTGTTCACAACTGCGACTACAGAAATCGATAAATTGATTCTGTCGAGAAAGTAAATGCGCCGTAGTGATTGAATAACACTTCAACTATGCTACCTTCTCGAGTGAGTCCGATGGGATACACGTTGGAGTTTATGGTCTTGTAGTTCCTTCTCTGAACACTACATATTTGCTTATAGATAGGAACTAATACCCGAAAAAATTCCTGGCAACGAATACGGAGATCAAATAAACCAGGCATTCGGGTATTTAACATCAAACTCAACGTCTTGCGTTATAATATTTGATAGAAGCAATCAATAATTATGTTATTTATGAGAAAACGACGATACATTATTCTCGTGGGAGATTGGCTTTCTACAACAGCGCGCAAGTATTTCGCGGAAGAACGACATATTGACTGATCAGCTTCTCGAATGTGTACAGCAGATCAACTTCGGGTAGGTGTGAGCCTATTTTATTATAATGATATATGGTGCTGTTTCCGGTCTACGAAAGTATACTAATATAAGCATACTCGAAGTCTGATATGTATGTACAGACGAAAGCAACCATCCACCCCGTCACATGATGTGCACACATACACATGAGCGCAGATGCGCACAGAGGTGTTTGCACCTATGATTATACACATCCTGAATCACACATATAAGAACAACTAGCAGGGAGACCCTATGTTGTGCCGGATTTAATATGGATCCAAATATGTTCGGCAATTTCATACTTTAATTGTAATCAAATCGGCGAAATCGCTATTTTTTTAATCAAATCGATTGATTGCCTTCCCTAGGTATTTAGTGCGCCCGCAGTGTGTCAGGCCGATGGATATACATGTGTCCTCGAAGTTACTTATTTCAAAATAAATTGTAGTCTACATTAAAATGTAGAGAATCTACTATTGGTTTTGTAAAATTATCTTCACTTAAAGTTTAAAATGCAAATGTAAAGTGTCATGGATTTATTGTTCTCTAAACAAAAACATCCATATCGGTATCGGAATCAGTATCGGAATCGGAAAAATTTTATCCTATTTTCAGATGCCAAAAACGATTCCTTAAATTATCTTTTTTATTTGATTTTCGTTTAAGAGCCATCTTCCATCGCTTGTAGTAATAATAGAATAATAAATATTTATTGAATTAAACTTTCAGTAAGACTAAAATCTCTAGATAACCCCCTCACAATAACCCTTATCCTCGGGGTTGCCTCAAGGACTTGATAAGTGGTGACTTCTTTGTAAAAAAACAAAAAAAAAAGTTTCTTATTCTTAGACTTTCTCACTCTCTTCTTCACACACCAAATCACTGGCACCAACATTGTAACCAGCATTGTCATCATGCTTATAAACCTTCCGACTACGATTACGTTATGAAAACTGATTCCCGTTTATTTATGCATATTTTTTGGTAAATCCAGCGTTGCTAGGAGAAAATGTTGCCGGTCAATTGTGTCCCACAGTTCTGTGAGGTTATTCAGCTGGGCGTTCAATAGCCTACATTTAGGCGCCTTTAACAAATGCCTTTCCTCAGACTGATAGAATGCGTCCAGTCCTATACTCTTAATTGTAAAAACGTCTCCATTATGGTAAACGCGGAAATATCCAAAGACGAACCAACTAAACTATAATTAAATGTTTAGAAAATGGAAGGGAACTTGATCCAAAATTCGGAGGGATTCTCAATATTAACTGATTCAAGCGTAGGCGGTCTTGTTGCGGGCGAGTGCGAGGCTTGAGTTTATGGAAAGTCGAGAGAGCGTTGATACTATAATTGAACATTATAGATCACGATGAGGTATAAGAAATGTCTCTTGTTAGGTGGAGACGGGTGCACCCAAGAAAGACGTATTGTTTCAGGGATACTTCCCATGAGTTGTATGTGTTGATCCGACTAACGCTGATTGAGTTGTGTGGACTTAACATATAAGTGTGTGGTAAAGAAACGCCCTAATGCTGAGACACTTAGGTCCCAAGCAGTTGCGCAAGATGAGAGAAACAATGCGACCAATGGCTCCTGGTTTTGTAATACTGTCCGTGAGTCCGAATAAATTCGAGGTGTAAACAAATGCTCTCAAAGGCTGAACCCCACTGGATTCTTAACTCCACTGAAACATCCAAGCGAGATTGGGCGTAATTTACTGAGTAGAACGGGAATGGTAGACTTTAATTGCGAAGAATGTGAGAATATAGAATTAAATAATGTATCGCGTAAATTCGAGAAAACTCGCAGACTGAGCTAGTAAATAATTGAACGGTTCGATTAAAGAATATGAGAATGAAAAATAAAATAATTAAGCGAGTAAATTGAAGAATTTCGCAAACTGAGTAAGTAAGTAAACATGTTAATGGGTCATGGGTAAGTTTTTATAATATTGGTTCGAGGTTAGATAAACATGGTAATAGTTCTGATTACGATGTGGATGGCCGTATTGTGATGTTTGAAAAACGATTGCGAAGGTTTGAGTATAAGAAACATATCAAGGTTGCATGTAACGGTACTGGGAGTGTGACTCGAAAAAACTCACTTCAAATCGATGTAACCTTAGGTTCGGACGATGTGACCCAGGGCAGGTGCGGACGTTAATACTATCTAAGTTAAGGAAGGGACGCTAATTATCAAGGATCCGAAGATGCATTGATGGAATACGTAAAATTTGCTCTGATATTTTTATGATTTCTTTTAGAGACGAAGAAATTAAAAGAGAGTCTGGGACTAAGTAAAACTATTCTCAAAGTAATCGTGACTATATTTCCTTTTATTTCAGGGATAATCGTTAATATAAATCTCATATGTCTGTTTAAATATATGTATGTATGTATGTATGTCTGCATAAAACTTTCGACAGAGATGGCGGATTTTCATAGGATCAGTATCGTTTTGAAGTTCGACCATTTGGACGACAAATATCGAAAAAATGGCTAAAAACATTAATTCCTTCACGCTCAACTGGGCACTTTTCTACGAGTAAGAACCACTTTACTTTTTTCGCCGATATTTTCGAAAGTAATCCCCTGTTTTCGACTGTCTAGCCTTAATTTAAACATTCACAACTTCCGGTTTGGCGATGGACACAACAGCAATGACGTCACTTTTTTCACTTTCTTTTCCTCTTTGTCGATACGGCTTCGAGTCTGCCTACCTATTACCACTTGTTTTTGTTTATTTGCTCAACACGCAGGCAACGCCGGCCACCCAGACAAGTCGATAATAATGCAATTAATAATCAATATATTAAGCTTTTACTCTCAAAGGCACTTGAGATATTATAAAAGTCTTCAAGTAAGGATAATCTGATCTTTTTACTCGTACTTTTTGCTGACAATTCTTCTATTGATGGTTCTGCTGCTGTTTTTTTTTTTTGATGGTTTCTTTAAAAAACTGTTAATTCTCTTGATTAATTCTATATCACCTCAAAGATGATTGCTAAGGTTGTTTCTTATTTGGACGAGTCCAAGGCTTCTGGTCCTCATCCAATGTCTTATATATGACATGAAAAGAAACTGGAATCTTGGGAAGATCTCTCTGATTCCAGGTATATAGGAGCAAGTTCAGTGATGAAAGAAAATTCCAATAACCACATTCTAGAGTAGCATGAAATCTCGCTCTTAAAGAGACGGTTACATCTTGAAAAATCTCTCTTTTTGAGTGTGTCCGCCAATTCGCATATACGGATACAGAAATAGATACGTATGGTCTCTGAAGGTCCCATAGTTAGATGTAATTGAAAACATGGAGATTGTTTTACATGTTTTGCGTACAAAAATGTATATTTCTTAACATCTCCAAGTCAGTTGGTCCTGCGACACTGTCGCTTGCGTAAATACACCCAAGACATGATCATAAATATTACCGAGTTTTAATCAGGCAATAATGATTGCTTATTCTGGCTCAGTCGTGTATATGTAAGTTATAGACTTAGTAGCGATAGACACGAACGAAAACAACTCGTGATTGTGGCGTGAATTACACTAATTATATCTTGCCAATTGTCTTTTAACGGACACTAATCAAATTTTCGGCAACACTTAAAATAGTATCGCTGATGACGAATTTTAGATGCAAGAAGACGGTCAGAAAACACGTTCAATTTTATACTAATTATAGCATCCATTACTTAGATACGCCTGACCAGTTTGACATGACCAGCAATTTTTTAGTTTGCATTTATTCGTGGTTTTAAAACCCTTGATATAGGCGACACAGTTGGTATTCATCAAATACTCATTTGAAACCATCTTGCTTGCTATTAATCTGTGAGACTGTAGCATAGAACACACGTTTAAACACGGAACCACCATGTCGCAAAAGAAAATAAGACAAACAATAACTCGAACTACATTTTTTCCTGTTGTAACAACGACGTTTATTTCCGGGATCTTTTGCGATTAAACCGAGATCGTGCATTTCTTTCTACCTTCTATCCCTTTGAACGTCCTTTCGAACGTTTTCATTACGCAATCGTCTTCTCTAACGTGATCATTTCCTTTTTTATAGTAATTTTCCTTAGAATGACGTCATTTTTCATATCGTATGCATTTGCATACGGGCGTCCTCGCTCTGTTAGAAGACATCGGCGAGGAAGATTTAGAAATGTTTGACAGAAATCGACTCTCTTCACGTAACTTATCTAATCTGGTCGAGAGAAAGAGAGAAACAAAATGCATCCATAAACAATAGCAAATAACATTTGAGTTCAGAATAGACTTCGGAGTCTAGTGGGGGGATGCCCTTTTCTCTTTCCTTACACCTGATTTTCACAGAAGAGACGTTGCGAGCCTGTCTCTGTTTTATCGGTATTTTCATAGCAAGTGCTCGTCTTAGCTCCAATCTGTGCCCCCCCCATCGCCAAACATTCACGAGAAACATTCGTTTGGCTGTAAACATTATCAATAATTTCCCCCACTCTTTACCTGTGCCTAAATATAAAAATAGATTCCATGAACAAAGCTTCTTTCTTAAAGCTGCACACCTGTGGAACTATGTTGGGCTTATCTGCTTTCCAGCTGATTACAATATGGCCGTCTTTAAGTCTAATGCAGACAAGTTATTTATTAGCCGTTCCCTTTAAGTAATTCAATTTAACAAATTTCCACTAATAACAAGCATAACGACCTTGTCCATTGACCACTGTACACTTTAATCTTCTGGTCCATGTAGGGACAACCCTACAGGGGCCAGCTGGCAAATAACTATCCAGCTCCCATTTCCCACCTCTCGGGATCTGGTCCCCTTTTCCCTTCCCCTTCCCCTCTCTCTCCACATTAAAAAACGGTCTTGTGCCTAATTTACTCAGTGGGGAAGCAAATAAATACAGTTCCGGCAGATACTGCAAGCAAAGACCACATGTGGGAGCAACCCCACATATAAGACCTTGGTCAATATAGGGGTAACCCTTTATACCAATTGTCATTATCTAGCTCCCCTACTCCCGGGGGAGTTGGTCCTCACATTAAAAATCGGCCTTGTGCCTAATTTGCTCGGTGAGGGAGCAAATAAATCTCTGGTGATGACATGTGATATAATGCAGCACTTTATAAAGAATTTACTATGTCTATTATTTCTATATAAATAAATATATGTACTTCTGTTCCGTCACGCAAAAGTTAATCATCAGAACATGTGCTTTTTTCTAGCCTTCGAATGAAATATTTTGATAGGTAAGCGAAAAAAATTGCAACTTAGAAAGCCACTTAGACCTTACCTGCCTAAAATGAATTCTGAAAAAGGCTGTATTCTATAATAAAATATCAATGGTGACTTTTTTTTTCATTAGAAACGCTAATAATATTTTTGCATTTATTTTGTGAGAATTACTAGTATAATCCACCAATTTAATATGGAAATTTTAGTAATATATCTAGATAAATAACGAGTCTGAACCCGGGTTGGTATAATTTATTCTATTTTAGACAAATGTTGTTTAACTACAACGAAGACTACTACTATTACAACAACAATAATAATAAAAAATAATAATAATAACAATAATAACAATAGCGATATTTATAATAAGAATAATAATAATGACAATAATAATCGCATTAATAATAATGTCAATAATAATAATAATAATAATAAGAAAAATAAGAAGAATAAGAAGAATAATAAAAACAATAATAATACAAATAATAATAAAAAAATAATAATAACAACAGCAACAATAATAATAATAACAATAATAAGCATAGTAATAAAAATATAAACAATGATAATAATAACCACAACAATAATATTAATAACAATAATAATAATAACAATGAAAAATAAGAATGACTATAATAACAACAACAATAATAATAATAAAAATAACCATTTTATGTAAATAATAATAGCAATAATAATAACAATTATAATAACAATAATAACAATAATAATCATAATAATAATAATAATAATAATAATAATAATGATAATAATAATAATAAAATATTAATAATAACAATAATAATACCAATAATAAAAACGATAACAATTAACGATTTCAAAAAGACTAGTATATTATTAGGGTTTTTGAAGTGGTTAATATGATAACAACAACAACAACAACAATAATAACACTTTTAATAATAACAATAATAACAATACTAATAATAAAATATAAATAATAACAATAATAATAATAACAATAACAATAATAACAAAAATAATTTACAAGAACAAAAACACTAGTATATTATTAGTGCTTTGATGTGGTTAATATAATAATAGCAACAACAACAACAACAATAATAATAATAATAACAATGATAATGATAATAATAATAATGATAATAATAATAATAATAATAATAATGATAATGATAATAATAATACCAATAATAACAATACTACTATTAAAATATTAACAATAATAACAATAATAATAAGAACAATAACAATAATAACCAAAATAATTTACAACTAAAACAATAGTATATTATTAGTGCATTGATGTGATTAATATGATAATAGCAACAACAACAACAACAACAACAACAATAATAATAATAATAATAATAATAATAATAATAATATTAATAATAATAGATTATGCATATTATTTGGATAAATCGGACTAGGTCTCATCTTCAGTGTGATTTTCACAACGTTTCAGTCGATGTAACCCCCGACCTTCTTCACGTGTATCTGGTTGAACTCGGGAATGTTTCTGTCGAATTTTTTTTTAACCGGTAAAAGTTGGTTTTAAGGGGTATAAAATTGGTCAAAATAGAACAATGTTAGCAATTTTGTACATGTATCTTAGTTTATTTTTTAATGTTTAATCGGTTTATATACGTGTCGCGTTCATACAGTGATAACGTCACCAGCTTTAAATACACCAGTTTCAGTTTCAATCCTAGCTAATGACACCCAAGTATTTTTTTATTCATAAATTCACGACTCTAAAATAATATATACGAAATCTGAACAAATTAAAATATCATATTTAAGCGTATTTCACGTCCAGACAAAGCCGGGCTCAACCCTGCTAGTATTAGAAATATTAATGTAATACACGAGTGGATAAATACTTTAAAAATTATTAACGCACCTAAAAATAAATATATACTTTTTTATCCATTGTTCGACATAAGCATTGTGTTTTTATATAAAAGAATGCCTACATGGGATGATGTGTTGGGCCTTAGTGATGCGTCTGTAAACATTACATTAACATTTTTCCATGTCAGTACAGTCACGAAAGTAAGAAACATCAAGCGTATTTTAAAGTATAATTCTGAGTAAAGTAAATATTAGAATAGATGGCTTTTTACAAGATAATCACCACTTATCAAGGCCCAGAGGCTACTTGAGGATAAATGTTCAAGAGTGTACACTATTCAAAAGTACAATATCATAGTAATCGTTAAAAGTGTAATTTTAGTAAACTTGGATCACTTAAGGCTAACGGTTCATTAAGAAATTGTTCACATTGGACTTGAAGATGGACATATTTTAGTCAGCTTGAAAGCAGGTGAACCGAAGGCTCGACAGGTGTGCCGTTCTAAGAAGAAGTCTCGTTCACGGAATCTCCGTTTAAGTTTAGGCACAGATTAAGAGTGGGTGAAATTATTGATTGTGTTTTCAGACAAACGAGTGTTTCTCATGAATGTTTGACGAGGGGGGCATAAATTGGAGCTCAGACGAACACTGACCATGAAAATACCGATAAAACAAACTAGCTCACAACGTCTCTTCTGTGAAAAGGAGGTTGTATGGCAAAGAAAAGGGCATCCCCCACTAAGCTACGAAGTATATTCTGAAAAGGTAGGATGAGGTCTTCCTAGCAGCTCCTGCCCAGATGTGACAACAACACTCCATCCTTGGACGTATCTGGCTCTTATATAAATAGAGTACTTCATCAGCAGATAGATATCTACTGGATCAATAGAAGGATCTCATTATTTTTCCAGCGACATTGGCAATAGATTTTATATACGTATTCCATTTAAAACCAGTAGTAAAGGCCAAGACCAGTAGCTTGCCAAAACATGGAGCCTCCCCAAGACGAGAGCTATTCATCGCAAATGATGCCAATTGCTCAAGAATAGAGGAGAGCTTCCCGCCATCTTGGTATCCCTACAGTAAAATGCTGAGATTTTACTTCCAGACTTATAAAACGGGCACAGTGATGAAACATAGTGGTGATGTGACAGAGGTTGGAGTTTAGTCGATAGTACGGGAGTTATGAGATTTGAAACTCTTTTTTTATGGACTCTGTCTAAGAGGGAAAGAGAAGAGTTAGATGTTTCCTAATTAGATAATCATAACAAGAACTAATCAAATTGAACAATTAAATGTATGGTAGGCGTATACCAATTTGTTTGTATTAATGTATGTGAACTTAATCTCAGAATTTTCTTAATCTTCTTTGTTTATTACACGTGCTTACGGCGCTGCATGTTTTTTTCTTCATTACGAAGCGTCTTTCAATGCAATCCTTTTCAATTTGATATGAATCATTTTCCAAAGATCAGACATTCCAACCGTGGCAAGACAATCAAAAGTGGAAAAAAAAATGACGTAAAATACATTTTGCGAGATTTTTACAGAAATAAAAATAAAAGGTATTTTTGTCCTCAAGTTGTTTTGGAAAATTACGTTGAAAGTTGTTTGCAAAAGAACTGCATAGAAAAACAGTTTTAGAAAAAAAAATCAATACAAATTGTGTAAAAATTTGTGAGAATCAATGTAGAAAAGAAATAAAAATGTTGGCGATTTGAGTTTATATAAACAACGTCTATTTAACTGATATCGCTTCACCAATATGAGATATACAGTGTGACGTCTCGTGAGTAAACTGTTTTTTCCATTATTACGTGGATGTGTGAATGTTTCACATTTAATAAAACCTTTCATTAACAGTTAGTGTGTGAAGCGCACAGATAAAGAACATACTTCCCTCCTTTGTGTCTTCGTCTCTTTTGATTATTCAAGTTCATCTTCCTCTTAAGGAAACCAAACAAGAATAGATTATATTCCATATAACCTTTTTCTTGAATTCCCACCAGGGATGCAAGACGTTTTATTATCCTACATGATACTAAAGTCGTGTTTATCCCAGCTTCCAAACGCGGAGACGATATCTTTTATGTTAACTTGTCCCACGTTTCCAGTCTGACTCCCCCTTCTGAACTAAACGTCTTTCTTGTTAAGCCATAAACTCACGTAACGTCAAGATCACCTGATGGCATCACTAAAATCATCCGTCAAGTTATGTTGTAACATTCTTGTTTGTTTTAACATTCTTACATTAACATATATATTAACATGTATATTTCTACCATAATGTTTTTATCCTTACCATCCATGCGAACCATAAAATGCAAATATTTCAACTTAACATAACTTTTCGCATCGATAACATTTTTCTATTTAACAATTACAATCATAATAATTGACTGTTTTAGTCTCCGATGTTTTCCCGGTAGACTGAAAACATTGGGAGATAAAGCATTACGATAAGAATAAAAAGTAGAATGTTGTTAAAAAAGCAAAATACAAAGGAAAAACAAGCAAAGAAAAGCAAAAATCAAAGCAAATAAAAGGAAAACATTTTAATTCTAAAATTCCGCACATTTATTACACATTTGTTTCATTATGCAGAAAAAAAGCAATTATTATTATGTCAATATTGAATTCTTCGTGCGTATATACTTTAGAAAGCATATTTGTATGCCTAGGAAAAATATCAAGATATTATAATACTGAAACAAAAGAATGCCATAGAATATCCAGCGTTGCATATTTATTTAAGGATCCATCTTGGAAATAAAACATAGTAACATGAAAAGACATCAAAATAATCCATAGTAAACGATGCTTATTTATGTGTACTTGGTTGGCTATAGATATATAATGATAAGAGTATATACACATATTCAATTAATATATATTGAGTTTCTTCTGCTATAATCGGAACCAAAACCAAAACTTATGAATAATTCCTGGTAAAATTATTTATATAAAAAAAGATCAGTTTAGTGCCACCAGATATAATCGAAACCAAAACCAACATTATGAAAGTATTTTTGGTAAAATTATTTATTAACAGAAATTGAAGTTAATAACAATTAAAAGGCAGTCACTCGGATGTACGTGATATTAATATATATATATATATATATATATATATATATATATATATATATATATATGAATAAATGATTAATAAAACATGTTAAAAGACATCTTGAAAAAGAGTTAAAAACATATTTAATTTTAAAAAAGGAAACACAAAATAAGTGGATAGTCCTTAATCCGCGGATTTTCGAAGAAATACTCTCCTTCTCATCAGAGGGCATGAGAAGGAGTGTATTTATTCGAAACTCCGCGGATTAAGGACTATCCACTTATCTTGTGTTTCCTTTTTTAAAATTAAATATTTTTAACTCTTTTTCAAGATGTCTTTTAACATGTTTTATTAATCATTTGTTCATATTATAAGCTCTATTTCCTTTTCGGTTTTATTGAGCTTTTACATCTGGCTGAGTTTATTTTACTTGTAAATATTAACTCTTTAATATTTATAATATATTTTAAGTTTACCATTTTGATTACCTTGGTAAACTTTTGTAATTTATATATATATATATATATATATATATATATATATATATATATATATATATATATATATATATATTAGACACTAAGGGGAGATTATAGATAGATATATAAATACCCGTTCACATACACCTTTCGCGATAAAGCTAGAACCAAGAATTAGATAGAATCGATAGTACGGGATTTATGAGATTTTAAACTCTTTTTTATGGACTCTGTCTAAGAGGGAAAGATAAGTGTATCTAATTCTGGGGTCTAGCTTTATCGTAAAAGGTGTATGTGAAGGGGTATATATATATATATATATATATATATATATATATATATATATATATATATATATATCACATTTTATGTTTTCCCAAGTATGTATTTGTCTCTGTTTCTCGAAAAGAATGGAATTGATTTCTCTGCAATTGTGTATAAATATTGTTTTCGGTGCTATGTACTAAGTATGGTATCTGTTCTATTAAAAGGCTAGACAAGTGTTTTATATTACTATACGTACATATATATAATATATATATATATATATATATACATCTATAATATATATCTCACCTGTCTGTTTAAATATAAGTATGTATGTATATGTGTATGTCTGCCTTAAACTGTCGACAGCGGCAACTAATTTTCACGAGATCGGTATCATTTTGAAGATTGACGTTTCGGATGATAAATATCGAAAAATTGCTCAAACACCTTAATTCCTTAAACCTCAAGTGGGCAGTTTTCTACAGGAATGATAGTTTTTTTTTATTGACATATTTTGCAAGTCATTCAAAGCTCGCGCAAACGACTTCGCATAAAAGGAATTTTTTCGACCGGCCCTAACGTCACAACCACGGCAGCTTCATTGATGAGAACATTTTTTTTCACGTCTTTTTCCTTTGACACTATACAGGTTCGAGCCTACTTACTACTCCTATTTTTTAATTTTTTTTGTTTTGCGCTCACAATTCCCCTTTTTTATTTCTTTTGCTCAAGCAACACTCTTACACACGCCTCCACTTTCTTATAAGCTTTGTCTGGCTACTACAACTTTTTCTCTTGCTCAACATACCACTTCCAAACACCCGGGCAACGCCGTACAGTCAGGCTATTATATATAATATATATATAAATGAAGAATTTGACTACGAGATGCAAATTGTCACAACTAAATTTAGCTAAATAATAATCTGAGTAAGGCCGAAGTTTATATCGATTGGAACTTCGTAGGAATATAAATTCAAAGCTCGAATATGACATTGGTTCACAAAAGAACAATGATTGAGATGCAGAAAAAGAAATAAAAAAACGGTTTCAATAAAAAAAAAAAAATACCCAAAGAAAATAAATTTAATTAATTTTGCTTTTTCTTTATTTTCATTTCAAACAATAAAATGCCCGATTCTTCTCACAATTGTTGAAGCGACCTTTCAAAAAACATTGTCTACAAACAATGAGAATATTAAATATAGTGCGTGATTTGTTTTCGAGAAAATGCCAGTGGTGTCTACGTCTACTTCCTAATCGGAAAGGTCTAGACACGTGCTTACACAAACACAATGATTGTTTGTTTGTAGCTGACTTGCTATAAATATATAATTATACTAATATGTATATATATATATATATACATATATATATATACATACATACTGACATGTATATATATATATATATAAATATTTATATATCTAGAAATTATAAACATTTATTTAAATGCCTAATTATTATAGGAAAACAAATTATATATATATATATATATATATATATATATATATATATATATATATATATATATATATATATATATATATATATATTCACGCCAGGAACGAAGAGTTTCCTTTCTTTTTTCTGATGAGCTGAGTCTCTTTGAAGTGAGATTCCACTAAAACATGTATGCACATATGTAACTAATAATGGTGATATAAAAAAAATAGTCCGTATGCCAGCTCTGTTCTATATTGTGCATTTTTTATAAACAGACGTGCTTCATTCGATTTACAACTAGTATACCAATCTATCCGACTAGCACAGATACATCGATTTTATTTTTACTAATAGTTTAAAAGATATTCAGCGGTAGAATATTTTTTTTTTACACAGTGATCACCACTTATCAAGGCCCGGAAGCCACTCAGGGATAATGGTTATTGCAAGTATATTACGTTAGTGTGGAGATTTGATGAAGTGTTTACTTAAGGGGGCGGTTCATTAGGAATTTGTTAACATTAGACTTGAAGACATCCAAGTTGTAGTCCGGAGGGAAGCAGGCAGACGGAACAGAGTTCCACAGGCGTGCAGTTCTAAAAAGAAGCTTTGTTCATGGAATCCGCGTTTTGATTTAGGCACAGATATAGAGTGGGGGAAATTTTTCACAGTGGATTCAGCTAGACGGGTGTTTTTCGTGAAAGATTGGCTAGGGGGGACCAGGGATTGGAGTTCAGACGACCACCTGCCATGAAAATAACGATAAAACAAGGATAGGCTCGCAATGTCTCTTCTGTGGGAGAGGAGTTGCAGGGTAGAGAAAAGGGCATCCCCCACTAAACCACGAAGTCTATTTTGTACTCTGTCAGGGCAGGATAGGCTGTTTTTGGCAGCTCCTGCCCAGATATGGCAACAGTATTCCATCCTTGGACGTACTTGGCTTTTATATAGATAGAGAATTGCATCAGTAGTGAGATATCTTCTGGAGCGGTAGAAGGATCCCACCATCTTTCCAGCGACCTTGGCAACAGACTTGATGTACGTGTTCCATTTCAGATCAGAAGTGAAGGTCAACCCCAGAAGCTTGTCAAAACACGGGGCCTCACTCAGACGAGAGCCATCCATCACAATTGATGCCAGATGGGGATCAGAGCGTTGATGATGTAAGGATATGAGTTTGGTTTTGGATGCATTAAAGGTAACTAGCCCCATCTTCCCCCACTGAACCACGCGCTCGAGATCAGAGGAGAGAGAATCAGAGAGAACTTTGTCATTTACAGCCTTTGATGTGTTGCCGTAGATGGTCGTGTCATCAGCATAGATGTCAACGAATGATTTAAGTATGTGTTTAGAGAGGTCATTGATGTAGATCAGGAAGAGAGTTGGACCCAGGATTGACCCCTGAGGGACTCCCGCATTTATATTGCAGGCCTCCGATTTTTGTCCATCTACCACTACTCTTATAAGCCTATCTAAGAGAAATGATTTAATGATTGAGAAAACATTTCCAGTTATACCGTAGCTGGAAATCTTGTGAAGTAGACCCTTATGCCATACCTTGTCGGAGGCCTTTGATATGTCAAGAGCAATTGCCTTAGAAAGGAAGCCTTTGTCAAGAGATTCACTAATCCTGTGGGATATAACCGTCAGCACATCTGCGGTAGATCTTGCAGAGCGGAAACCATATTGTGTGTCACTAAGAAGGTTATTCCTGCTGAGGTGGTTGACTATTTCTCTATTTAATATGGATTCCAGCAACTTACTCATAACACACAGGAGACTTATTGGTCTGTACTGAGAGGGAGATGACTTATCACCTGAATTCTTAAATACAAGGCAAACTGATGAGGTCTTCCAGGAATATTTTTCTTTAAAAAATCAAGTAAAAAAGCCAAGTAAAAGAATCGTTGCTGGCATCGGAAAATAGACACATCATTTTGCAGATTCCAATAATTAATCGTTCCAACACTTATATATATATATATATATATATATATATATATATATATATATATATATATATATATATATATATAGGGTTTGTATTACTGTACACATAGATCCGAAAAGTTGTCAAGAAACAAATATATAACAAATAAATGTTATCAAAGGCAAGATAAGTTACTTTTCTACCTAACTGGATATATTTTTTGTCTTTGTATTCAATGTAACATATTTATTCAGCTCGAAAAACATACAGTGTTTACCGATGTATTCGAAAATTCAAGATGGCGTCTCACACCCTCTTTAACACAGTAAGTATGGAAAAAGGTGTTATACATTAAAAAACTATACAAAATACTATTAAAAACCCGCCGAATATATGTCAACTAATGTAACGGTAACATATATTGAGCGAGTTTTTAACAGTATTTTTTCCGGTTTTTTATTTATAACACCTTTTTCCACACTTACCGTGTTAAAGAGAGAATAAGACGCCTTCTTGAATGTTCCAATACATCGGTAAACACTGTATGGTTTTCGAGCTGAATAAACATGTTACCTTGAATAAAAGCACGAAAAATATATCCAGTTTTGTAGAAAAGTAACTTATCTTGCCTTTGATAACATTTATTTGTTATATATTTGTTTTTTGAAAACTTTTTCGAATCTATGTGTACAGTAATACAAACCCTATATATATATATATATATATATATATATATATATATATATATATATATATATATATATAGACTAATCGGTGGTTTCAATTGTGTAGTGCTCCAGTATATATGAGTATGGATAATTATTTTTTTTAAATAATATATATGCTGAGTGGATAATTATATTTTAAAAATAATATACATACATATATATATATATATATATATATATATATATATATATATATATATATATATATATATATATATATATATATACATATTATAAACTCTATTTCCTTTTCGGTTTTATTGAGCTTTTTATATTGGCTGAGTTTATTTTACTTGTAAATATTAACTCTTTAATATTTATAATATATTTTAAGTTTACCATTTTGATTTCCTTAGAAAACGTATTGTAACTTTTATTATATATATATATATATATATATATATATATATATATATATTGAAAAGCGTTTTCTTTGCTTTTATTTATTTTGATTGTAATATAAAGTGCAGATTGCATAATAAATTTTGTGTAAATATTCAGATCAATGTTTTCTGTCGTGGTTTGATTTTGCATTAACGACCAAAGGTTTCAGTCTCTCTAGCAACATTTTTAGGTTTGTGCAAAAATAATGTCATTTTTAGTGTAATTTTTGACGTACATATCTGGTAAAAACGACATCATTTTGTATCAACCTAATAAATATACGATTTCCTTGTTCTTGTACCGTATTTAATCCAACATGATCTGGCTTTTTTAAGAAAGTATAGTCATGGGAATCATGAGGGTTGTTCTTAATTAGAAGATCACTACTTTCTAACTAAAACAAGCTGTAAAGCTACTAAGTCGGGAACAGTACAATTATAACGAGCGACCTTTTGTGCACCAGAGTTTATTTCTCCTATTTTCGATGCACCTTTGGCAGGAATTCAATAACGTATTCTTCTTTCGACTTATGTCCACGACGTTTTTTTTTTTGTTTTATTCCAGTCCAACACCGTTAATATCTGCAACAGAAAAATTAAACTTTCATCTTATGACTACACATGTCCGGTCACTAAAATTTGGAATCACCACCGTTCTAGTTTAATAAACATAGACGGCATTACTTTAAGACCATCCCTCAAAGATCGCAATGTGAATAGATTCTTGGAATTTTTTTAAAGGCTAAAACGGCACGGGTTTGAGTTAGTCCATATTTCGCTACCAGGATGCAAGATTTTTTTTATGTTACTAGCATAAACACACTTTTATTGAAAGACTTAGTCCAAGATTGAAAATCTCTCATAGACTTCCTTTATTTATTACCGTCTCCAGTTTATTAATTTTTAATATCGATTTCTATTTATTTAATTGATGTGTTTATGCTTTAAGGGTATTCTGCAGTTTTCTTTTTTCTACGTAAAGTCGGACTCAATCTAAATCGATTCATTCACACACAGATCAATGAATATACGTCAACATGATTGGCTCTCACATTTAAATGTCACTAATAGAAAAGGTTTCGACATTTACCGATGTCCTACGATATACCAAAGAGCAACGCGTTTGCTCGCAAATCTGTTAATCTGGATTACTTACATTTTATAATAGACCACCCATGTTAAAAATATATTTCAGCTTTAAAACTCTGATTCAAGATTACTTGTTGATTTGTGCGTCCTCTATTTACTTTCTGACTATTTGACATCAGCACATTTTGAACATAAATGTTAAGATAAGCAAAGAGTATATACAACTCCTGCTAGTATAATAGGGTGAGTTATATTACCACAAGTATTAACTCTATATTTTTACTCACGTTCACACCTAATAAGGCATATCGCCACTTGCACGAAAGGGGCTACTATTTGGAACCATGCCTAGGAACAATTAACAAGATGTTGGTTTACCTTACATTTAAACTTCTGCACGTTAGCACAGCAAAGGAAAAGAGGTAGCAGGGTGGGAATTCCAAAGTCTAGTTGTTAGAGATGAGAACCTATTAGGTTAGAAAGCTTTCTGGCATATAGGGGACTCAACAGTGAAGAGGTGAGATTTTGTTGCTAAGCAAGTTTTTCGGGAATATTTAGGTCTAGGGGGCACAAGTGCAACGGATTTATCAGAATATATTCCATTAAGCAGACACAACGATGTAACATTGCGACGATGGGACAGGAGTTGGAACTTAGTTGACAAAATTGAACCTATTAGATTGAAAACTCCCATTATTCTATCCAAGATGGACAGGCTAGTCTTAGATTCACAGCCCAGATGTGGAAACAGTACTTCATACATGAACGAATGGTTACTTTGTGGAGGTGCAGGACACTCTCAGGTGTGAGTAGTCTTCTAGCTCGATAGAGGGAGCCTACCTCCTGATTCAGGATTGCTTGTATCTTCTATTTACTGTCTGACTATTTGACATCAGCACATAAGATTCATTGTAAACTTGCCCATTATACACGGTGTTCCAAAAGTCTTGGCCACATTTCAAGTCCACATATCTGCTTTAATATGAATTGTAGTAAGATGAAAGTGGCGTCATTTGTAAGCTCAATACAAGGAGCCGACAATATTTTCCGACACTTTAAAAAAAGTACTTCAAGGTTGTTACTAGTGCAAAAAACTTTTGAGATTATAAGCTTTTATCTTAAATTGAACAGACACATTAAATCCGTTGCCAAGGCCGCTGGAAAAATGGTGGAATCCTTCTATCAATCCAATAGATATCTCATTGCTGATGCTATTCTCTATCTATATAAGAGCCAGGTACGTCCTAGGATAGAGCACTGTTGCCACATTTGGGCACGAGCTGCTAGATAGAGTTCAAGATAGACTTCGTAGCCTCGTAGGGGATGCCCTTTTCTCTTCCCTGCAACATCTTTCTCACAGAAGAGATGTTGCGAGTTTGTCTCTGCTTTATCGTTATTTTCATGGCAATTGTTCGTGCTAAAATCTATGCCCCCCTCGCCAAACTTTCACAAGAAACACTCGTCTAGCAGAAAACACTATCACTAATTTCTCCCACTCTTTATCTGTGCTTAAACTTAAACGTAGATTCCATGAGAAAAAGCTTCTTTCTTAGAACTGCACGGCTATCGAATTGTCTTCCGTTCTTCTGCTTTCTAGCTGACTACAATATGGTTGTCTTCAAGTCTAACGTAAACAAGTTTTTGATGAGCCGTTCTATATAAGTTAAAAAAATTTACCGAATTTCCATTACTAACGATTACTCTATTGCACAATTTCTACTGTACAGTCTTTAACTCTTATCCTCGAGTGACCTCTTGGCCTTGATAAGTGGTTATGCCTATGTAAAAAACACTTTTTAGTTTAGCTTTGGCAATTTTAGTTCTTTGTGATTTTTGCGAAAACTTGCGTGACATTTTTTCCGACATGACAAAAAATCCTATTTTATTAAGAGTTATGTCCATGTGTATGTTGCTGTATGCAAGTCTTTGCTTGGACACTTAGCCGTCATCATTAGAATCAATTATCTGTTCTATTCTACTGGCAAAACAATTAAGTTTAATGAGGCAAAATGCATTCAAAAGAGGTTGTTTGTTTGGCACGGAATAAACAAGGAGATGCCCCAAGCATCAGAAGAATCGCCATGGATTTGAAGCTGTCGAAAGCAACGGTCGAATACATGCTGAAGACAAACTCCGAGTGGAAAAAGAACAGAGGACGGAAAAGATCAATCGGCAAGAGGACTGAAAGGAGAATGAGGAAGACTGTGACATGGCTTTCGACACCTAAAGGAAAAGTTACAGCAAGAAAAATGACGGGGAAATGTGAATTGGATGTACACCTCTGAACTGTACAAAGAACACTGCATAGGATTGGTTTGAAGTATGCAATGGCTAAGAAAAATTACACTAACCAAAAAACAAAACAAAAAGGAGCAAGACTGGAGTGTGCTAAAAGGTGGTTCACAAAGCATGTTTACTTAAAGAAAGTTATATTTACTGATGAGAAGCGTTTCAAGTTTGATGGCCCGATGGATTGTGTACTTGGTTGAGAAGGAGTTAGCGTGCTGTACTGAACAAACGACAGATGGGAGGAGGAGAAGTTATGGTTTGGTGTATAATGGTTATAATGGGGAATATATGGTTGCAGTGGGTGAAAGGACGACAGAAAAGCGAAAACTGCAAATAGTTGTTGGACGAGAAAGGATAAGAAGAGAGATGGGGAATGATTTCGTTCTACAGCAAGACAATCGCAGCACCCATGTGTAAAAACTCATGAAAAATGGATGGCTCAAGTGAATATAACTACAAAAAGTCCAGATCTAAATTAAATGGGAAATGTTTGGGAAATGCTTGCGCAACTTGTCTATGATGGACCTGAAATAAGGAAAGAGGACCATCTATACGAAAGAATACTAGATGCCAAAAAACAAGTAATAGAAACACGTGTACATATGTTTGATCATTATAAAGATCGATTGATAAAAGGTGATATTATAGACTATTAGCAGTCTTTCAACGATGCCCGAAAAATAATGTCGCGTGTGTTTTGTAAAAAATGATAGAAAATAAATATTTTCCCTTATCTAATCGATTTTCTTCCATTTTTATTACAGGTATTGTCTTTATATATTTATGCTATTCTTTCGAAGGAATTTTGCCACTCTATCGTACTCGGAAAGTCGAATACTAAAGTGTCCGAAAAATCTTGTCGGGCCTTGGTACATTATGTTTTCTGTAAGGCTATTGATTTTTTTCATTTCTTTTAAAATCCTTATCCTTAATAATTCTCAACATATTCAAATAACAAAATGTCAAAATGTGCCCAAGTCTTTTGGAACACCTTATGAATATAAATAATGATGACAAGATAAATAACAGTGTTTGTTTATTTGTATAAATACCGCATACACAAACACACGCAAACACACACATACATTTATATATCAACAAAATTATATGAACATTGAAGCAGCCTACGCAAATTAAATAAAAATTAGATACGTATGACTTTTCTTAATTCAGAAGAATAGCAAATCATGCGCGCACTATTATACTATTATATAAAATCACTTTGTGCGTTTACGTTCCTTCACTATAGGTTCCGAAACGGCTGAGCCTATCTTTTGCAAATTTCACACAAAGCTTATTGATATGCCTGGACGGGTTCTTAGGTATTTTTGTACAGAAATTCATCCGATAAGTATCGAAAAAATCTGATCTTTAAAATATTGTTTCTTCTCTTATGGATAAAAAACAAGACTTTTTAAAGGGCAATATTTTATGTCACTCAGGGTATACCAGCGTAATGTAAAATATTCCCCTGCAAAAATTCTTCTTTATTATTTATAAGAAAATATGGATTATCTTTAAGATCGTCAAATCCAAATATCAGCTGCGGTTATATTGTAAACAAACACAGACGGAATTTGATGAACGATATTATCATTATTATTATTTATGTTTTTGGAAAATTAGTCCACCGGGGAAATTATTTCTCGTAATATATAATAATCAGCAGAAGATTGGTTCTATATTGATAAACATGCAATCCACATAAATTAAAATATGTTTAAGCGTATTGTACTACCGGGCAACAACGAGCGAGCAGCTAGTATATATATATATATATATATATATATATATATATATATACATATATATATATATATATATATATATTGAAATTTTTGCACAAACATTAAACATGATATGAGTAAAAAGTAACAGAATGGATTTTACATGAACACTCCAGTTGCTCCTTGGGGTGCATTTAGGGTTGAAATGGATAAAAGTTGACACTTTTGTGCTTTTTTTTAAAAAAATTTGATGTCTTGGATTTTTATAAAACTTTCTGAAAATTTGTAACTAACTGATTTTTATATAATTTTGTTTGTCTATACGCCACGATAACTCCTGGGTGTGCGCCTGTGGCCCTTTTGGGTTAAAAAACACTCAACTCTTGGGACTATTTTATCATATATGTCCCAAATTTTTATGCGTATCTCTATTTAGTAGTTTTGCATGATGTTAAACTACAGTTTAAATAGATTAAGGCCCTGGGGACTTTTGAGGCTTAATGGAGGAGGGCAAATGATGAACTTAGTCACTTCTTTTTTTGCATGGTGCAGAACTCAAATTTACATATGTTAAGGTCTTAAACTGCACCGTTTGTTCATTTTCAGGATTTGACGTCCCCTGTGGACTTTTGGGGCTAAATGGTTGGGGTGGGCAACTGCTTAACTTACATATTTGTTATGCATCGTTCACTGTGCACTCACGGGAGACCATAGATGCTTCATTTGTTCTAATATAATTTTCTGCAGAAAATGTTCTATCGAATTTGTAATTATGTTGGTTTGTATAAGCTTTGTCAAAATATTAGTTATTTCTAACATAGGTTGGATTTGTTCATTTAATTCCTACGATAAATACTAATAAAATGGTTACAGTAACTCACTTAACTTTAAGATAACATACTTCTGCTAATTTTAGAAAATTGATATATGGTTTGAATTTTAGGCAATGAAGTTCCTTAACGTGTGTGTCCTAAATCTCTGGAATCTTAATGGAACTTCAACATTATTATCAGGCGATGGCTGTACAGTGTACCGATTTTTGTACTATGTTCGCTCCTTAAATAGCAAAATAGTATCCTTTTGTGGCTAGATATTTAATTATATTACGCATCTCTATCTAAAGTGTCCGTTCAAAATATCTTCATTAAAATATTTTCCTTTAAACACTATCAGTAAATATACCAATATAATTGTGCTTACATAATTAAATTCTAGGTTCTCTGCATTGAAAATGAAACGTTATCTCTTCCAGTCGACTCCTAAAAAATTATCAATATATTTATCGAAAAAAATGTGTTGAGTTTACGTGCAGTTCAAATTGCATTAATGATAAATATACATGCATGTGCGTGTATGTGTGCGTATGTGCTTGTGTGTGTGTATGTGAGTGTGTGTGAATGTGCGTGTGAATGTGTGAGTGTGTGTGTCTGTGCGTGTACGAGTGTGCGTGTGTGAGTGTGTGTGTGTGTGAGTGTGTGTGTCTGTGCGTGTACGAGTGTGTGCGATGTGAGTGTGCGTCTATGTGAGTGTGCGTGAGTGTGTGGGTGAGTGTGTATGTTTGCGTGTATGAGCGTGTGCGTGCATGCGTTTGTTGGTGTATAATAGTTACATTTCTATTGCTTGACGATTTCGTACTGTGTAATTAAAAGAATGTAAAGATGCGTTCAATAAGTTTCCAGATTCTTTTCGTATTGGCGCTTTTATTGATAATGCAAGCATGAAACTCTAATCGCCTTTGAAGTAATCTCCCCCGGCTGCTATCAACTTGTTGTACCGTTCTAATAACTTCTGGACGTCCTCTTCTTGTAGCCATGGCCCATTCTATCTCCTCAATTGCCTCATTACTACAGCCTCAAAATTTTTCTTTGGGCTTAGTAGAAAAGTCAAAGGCAGAAAAGTCTGGACTATAGGAAAAGTAAGGGAGAGTCTTGATGTCGATCTTGATCATATAGTCTGTGACAAGGATGAAGTTGTGAATTGGCAAATCTTTCCCATCTTCAGTTTTTGTGATTTCTTTGAAAAACACCCCCAAAAAACATGGAAGTGGCACTATTAAAATTAGCGACCTTTTTGCTGGAGATTTCATTTTTCTACATAGTCACCATAAATCTAAATGCATTTTTGTCAGGGATGAACGGTGACTGCGCACGCACGTTTAGAGCGCCCTTTATCAGTCCGGGGTCGCTCCGGAATTAAAGCTTCCTATTTCTTAAACTCCAAAGATTTAATAGATAAAAAGACGAGGGTTGTACCTTTTGTGCACTGGTATTTTATTGCCCCACATAGTCATCGAAATTCTCAAAACACTTTTACTACAGAATAAAAGTATGCATCTTTGCTTCTGATGACCATCTATGATAGTGGTTGCTTTCTAAGAGTTTCTCACCGTCAATATCTTAAAGAGAGCCATGAAACTTCGAGGTCATGAATGTATGAGTTCAGTCATCATAGAATACAATTTGCTATGTCCTTTGATCCATTCGTGCAGAACAAAAATAGGAGACATTGCTTTGGAACAAACCTCGCATATATATATATATATATATATATATATATATATATATATGTATATATATATATATATATATAAAGAATGCGAAAAGTATAAACACTTATAACTTTTCTTTATTCGTTTTCAATTGGTGAGGTGCAGGAATACAAAATAATATTATGAAAAACATTAAATAAACTTTTTTTATAATTACATAATTTTCGACCGATCCTTCACTCTTCATCGGTGTAGTGAAAGTATATATATATATATATATATATATATATATATATATATATATATATATATATATATATATATATATATCCTTTATGTAAAATTTCAAATGTTTAGACCAGAAAGTGTCTGAGTAATTTGCTAGAAACCTCAATGGTCAAAATTTTTTAAAACTTTTATCCCTATTATGACAACTTAACATTTATTGTTATATATATATATATATATATATATATATATATATATATATATATATATATATATATATATATATATAACCGCCAAAACTGAGGGAGCAGGTAAGTACTTTTTGACGGACCGTCGTTTTAAAAATCTACCAAAAATCAGGTAATTATCCAATCAATACGAAATTTTCAGCGATTATTAAGAGAAGAATGATCATTATAACAGTGTACTTATTTTTCATAAACGATATTTATATATATATATATTTGCTTACAGCCCCCCCTTGTTTTGAGGGTGTTCCAAATATGCTTAAAATAATCATCTGAAACTGAACAAAACGTATTGTGTTGTTGTAAGGGACGGGATTATAGATTTAAAAAAACAAAAAAAAACTTGTTTGCATACCTTATTTTGATGTCTGAATATCAGAACTTCGATTATGTTTAATTATCCCGTTTTTGAGTTTTGAAGTGTGAAATCCGGTGAATATGTTAAGTAAAATAATTAATTTAAGTTAAGCAAACCAACAAAAAAAATTAAATATTTATACGAAAAAAGCTATTTTAAAATCTTTGATAAATAAATTAACAATTTCTTTTTAGCGAGCCGAATAATGCATGACCATTATTAAACAAGGCATGCTTTGAAGAATCGATACAAAAAAAATTCGATAAGTATTGTGCCCTTTCTGTTAAAAATATCATTATTTTTTCGATTCAATTTTGAAACGTTTGCCGCCTTTCGACTACGGTGGACCAAACGCGCTGAAATAATTTTTTTATTCTGCTTTAAATTGGCCCCCTCTCCATTTTGGAGAGCATGGCCCCCCACACACATACACTTTAAAAACCAAACTCATACAAATGGTAACCCATCTGGTACTGGCCAGCTTCAGCGTTAATAATATATTGAAATTTTCGTCACTGAAAAATTTTTTTTTTTTGCTTTTTGGTCTTCCGTAATTTGCTTTTTCAAGTAAAAATGTAAACAGAGTAATCAAATCGACTCGAAGTAACTGGTTGCCTATATGAATAAGTGGAATTATTTGAAATCCAGGTACTTATATTATAATATTTTTGCATATTCTCATAGAAAATCACCCTAAATCTTAGTTAGACAAGAAATAAAAAAAACTTTTTTTCTTTTTAACTATTTATATACGTTTTTTGTCCAAAACAAAAAACGCCAATTGTTAACTTTTTTAACAAGCATCTTGTAAATCTTTCCTGCGCGAGAGGCGATATGCCGTGTTAGGGGTTTACGCGAGTAAAAAGACAAAAATATTGAAAATAAGAACATAATATAACTACAGAACAAACACATGACGTCCTCTACCTAAACAGATACCTACTACATTAGTAATAATTTATAATCCTCTCGTAACAAAAACTGTTATCATGTAAGATCGTAATCTCCATTTATGCTCTTGCAACACGAAACAAGCAAATGCTTCACATAAGATTACTATTTTATTAATAATAAACATACATTAATATATCGTTTGAAATTTTAAACAACATATTGCTTCAAAGTTTGTAACAAATTATTTCAGTATATCTTTAATTTCATAAAAAGAATTATCAAGATTTTTTTTTAAAGTTTGATAACGTTTACATAACTTATTTATTTATTCATTTATTCATCTCAGAAGAGCTGTGTGAAACAAAGAAATCTATTTTAAATACACAAAACGTAAAATCTGGATCGGGATACGATATTGCTTATGTAATAACAAAGAAGAGAAAGCATGAAATATAGCATCAATAGAGATTACACTTTGAACTTTTTATTTGTGACTAAATATGAAAATACCATTTAAATTATACACACATTGACACAAGACAATAAGCACTAGCGTCTATGGCCGTGTGGCAACGTCAAAAAACGAGACTATCTAGTATATATATAAACAAATAAATACATTTAAATGTGTAGATATGTATGTATTGTATTTCCCCAACACTTATGGCTTTGATAAAGGTAAGACTAAAATTGTCGCTATGGGTTCAGATGATCTGAAATGCCAGAGAGGCGAGACTTAATTCCAAATATTTCTCATGCATCATATCTGCCCTCTTTTGGAAATGAGTATCGGTTATGCATATCTCCATAATCAAATAATCTTTATACACTGTGAAATTTACTTTTTGGATGAAAACCGAAGAAGAAAGGTATAACATATAAGGAATATTTGGAATAAAGTCTCCCCTTGTAGTCATTTCAGATCTTTTAAAGCGATAGCTGCAAGTTTTGGTCTTCCCACCATTTTGCTTGAAAGTTTTGAAGAAATATCAGATATTTTGTAATTCATATGAAAAACTAGAAACACAAATGAATCTGATGAGTACATTTTATGGCGGTAAAAAGTGCCAAAAATTAGCTCTGGATGATGGATGATATCCTTAATAGGCGAACTTAAGGGCAAAGTCATATAGCCTACTACACAGTTCAGGGAGTACATTTCTAACGAGCTTTCATTTGTTCTGATAAATAATCACTGAGATTTGGAACTTATAAAATTACCACAAAAGTTAGTATATCTCCCTCTTTTCCCTCCTCTCTCTGTATCTCTCCCTCCATCTCTCTCTCTCTCTCTCTCTCTCTCTCTCTCTCTCTCTCTCTCTATATATATATATATATATATATATATATATATACTGTATATGGATGACTACATATGTACACACACACAACCATATATATATATATATATATATATATATATATATATATATGGATATACTGGAAGTTAAATTAATTATTGAAATGATTTTATCTTTGGTTCTACAGGACAAAGAGGTACATGAATATTTACAGGCGTTTGGAAGTTATAGTACTATTCCGCGGGTAAGGTTTTATGTGCGCTGTAGCTTTCCCCTATGTCTGTTGTGTCATCCACTTTCATTTCGTCGTCTCGACTGTGTTGTGGATTCACTTCCCAACTAATGTGTCTTGGTTTGTCGGAGGTTTGATTCCGCGCTGGGTCCGGATCTGGAGGTTGCTCTAGCGTACACAGTTTGGCGTGAGGGGCGTCAGTATAAACAGGATATATCTTTTTCGAAGGAATTGATGGTTACGTAGCATTACCGGTTCACTACCATCAACTCGTCCCTGGTATTGTAGGATATCTCGTGCTTCTACGATCGACCCCGTTTTCCGCTACTGACGAGGATGTTGGACCTCCTGATAGTGGATCAAGATCGAATCTCTAATCTGAAGTTTGCTGAGTTGCCGGCAGTATTAATTATAGAATAGTTTCTTCTGCATGTGCCTTTTAGCCATCGGCAGCTCTCTACGTTCGCCTACCTAATCCCATTGTTTTCGGTACCTGTTCATTAGGAGAGGGAGATTATCCTTAATGACTCGACTGTATAGCCATACACCAGGTTGCATGTAAATGACCTGTATGGCATTGTTACGATGGGTCAGTAGTGCTATATAATATAATCCCATAAGCGTCCACCGTTGACTGTTTTGTCCAGAAGTATCCGTCTTACTTGTCAGCTATTCTTTATCAGCCGATTATGTGGGATGTTTATTCGTCTGACGCTTCCAGACAAAGCAACCGGTAAACTTTCCGGTTCAGAGTGAGGAGCAAAGCTGCTTCTGCCAATATTTTACTCCGGTATTTTAATTCGCTACCCCGGGTAACGCTGGGAAAAGGTTCTGCTAATACACAAGTAATCTGTCTAAAAGTAATGGCGGCTATTAAAACACATGTCACTGCAAGAATATATTATACTGTTCTTCTCCCGACGAGAAAATGGCGGAAGGCAGATATCTCACTGCTAAACGAATGGGTTATTTTCTGAGGTCCTTAAGCTTAAACAATATTTTCGTTTAGTGACAGGGCTAAAAACAGCGCCTCTCAATCATTGAAACAAGGCCTTGTTAGGGAGCAAAAGAATAAAGAGTTTAAAGCAAAATGTAATTTTACTCTCGTGATTCGAAGTTTCAAAAGCATAAGAGCTCGGCGTATAAAATCAACTTTAATTTAACTCAGTATATAAACATACTTTTATAAAAACGTACTTACTGAACAGGTGCCTTTTAGCGTTGAAAGAGTGTTTAGCATTGGAAGAGAATCACTCAATGATTTTTCTACACCTAGTGGGAGATAACTCCTGCATGCTTAATATTTGTTCACAACTCTCATCTATATGACCCATCTCCTGTGACCAGGGGATGTATGAGCGTAGTCCATTTCTCTACAGTGCAATGTAGACTACTATGTGATGTGGACTGGGTCACCACTTGAAGGTATGTGAAGCGTTCTCCCAACGCACCAAGTAGAGCAGACAATTAATTTGATTAAAAAATGGACGATTTCACTGATCTCTTTAACAAACTGTGTATTATAAGTGTGGAACATTTGTTGAACTTCATTTAATCCCGGGAAATGTCAGGTGTACCGGCTAGTATTTAATATGTCCTGTAATTTTCAGTAAAATTTGATGGTGCTCTGACTATGACTCAAATATTAAGCATTTGGTTTAACGTCATCTACGCGTTGCATTTAGTGAGGACATTCGACCTTACTACTTAGAGGAAACACAATTGTATAAAGAGGCCTGTGACCTTTCTAGATGCTACCATAAAATATCCAAATCCTGTATCGCGTCTGCTGCATACAAAATGGTGACGTGTTTTGTTGAGTTTTACAAACAAACAAAAGGGACGCGATGAATGAAATTCTAATTGTACATTTTTTTTTACATTTAACAAATTCGTTTCGAATTGTTTGAAATGCCAGGCAGAAACGTATCAGATTGGCTAGATACGTAAACATCATCTTTTTGTAATTTAGCAATTCTCAGGGTAATAACCATCGATTTTTGGTTGCAAAAAGAAACTGATATTCTTGGGTGTGCCTCCAAGACTCCATCATCTTGAATTATAGCGAGGGAAGACTTTTCCATTTGAATGTGAGAAATCCAATTTACAAGAATTATGAATGGCCGTCCAAAAGTATGATCTGCTATCTTTCCACTAAAAACACAAACGCTGAAAGGCTACGATGACGAAAGTAGTCCCATTAAAACGAGCGACCGTCTGTTCTGAAGAATGTATTTTTCTACATAGTAACCACCATTCTCAATGCGCTTTTGCAAATGATGAATGAGATGAAAAGAAGGGAGCATATAGGTTATCTGACAATTGTTGCCACTTAAAAAGAATTCGGAAAAAACGTCCGTCTTGCTATTTCTATAATGAGATGTTTCCTCTTGATTGTTGCTTTTAATATACAATTTTTATATTTCCTTTTTTTATTGTTTAAACTTTCCAGCTTGGGTAGCTTTCTTTCTCTCTCTGTTTCTTTTTTATCATCACCAAATGAGACATTAATTTAAATTCGTATAAATACAGTCTGTCCAAAAAGTCACTGAACGATTTTAAACTATAATAGATTTCTTTATGATATTAACACAATCAGATACTGAGAAATTGAAAAATAAACAGCAAAAAACAAAAACAAAAAAAAAAAACAAATGCAATAATCACAATATTTTTTATTTATGAAAGATAATGTATTTTAAATGTTTTCTACTTTCACCTTCGCATATTTATGCTCTTTCAAAAAAAAAAAATATTGATCACAGATTCCAGAATCTCTGGATTGCGATTTAATTTCCTTTATTTGGTTCTAAGAGCTGGCAGATCTCGAAACGGCAAACCCTATATTAAAATAAACGCTTAAAAAATAAACGAATTAAATTTCTTGTTTTCTCACGGAATAATGTACATTCTCATTATGAATAGATATAAAATAAAGGATTAATCTCTATCGTGTAATGATAAAAACACATCAAATTAAACATATATGCTGTGATAACAAAAAATAAGTAATTTAATGCATAAATACGAGAGTCATTCAATAGTATGGTCTTCTATTTTTAGCTCAAAGCGATTTCCATAATATATCTTCGACTTTGCAATTAAGTCAAAATGTACTTTTATTTTATTATTCTTGCTTGACATTTACCTGACATTTAATCTAATCATTATAATTATTAATTGAAAAGAAAAATTGTTTTACATTTTTTTTAATTCAGACTAACTACAAGCCCTTGTACTCCCTCGACTTCAATACCCCCGACAAAGCCGACAAGCAACAAAGTCCCACCCCTACACAGTAGAAATCCCTAGATGTAAGAAAGCCTTATACTCTACTAGTTTCATTTCCAGAACTGCTACACTTTGGATTTCCTTTCCGGGTTTCTGCTTCTCCAACTGTACTGACATGCAGAAGTTTAAATATAATGTGACTAGACATCTTGCTGCTCAACTTCCTACGTAGTATCCCTGCAACTTATGTCCCTGGTAGTACCTATTTACTATGTCTCACCACGGGACAGAGTTAGACACCAGGGTCGTTTTTTAACGTGGAGAAAACGTACAAAAATAAAAATTGTCTCAGTCGTGAAGAAATAGAGTGCAGCATCTGAAGAACAGATGGTATTTATTTGCTCCCCCACCGAGCAAATTAGGCACAAGGCCGATTTTTAATGTGAGGAGTGAAGGGGAAATGGGGACCAACTCCCCGGGGAGTAGAGGAGCTGGATAGTGACAATTGGTATGAAGGGTTGCCCCTACATTGACCAAGGTCTTATATGTGGGGTCGCCCCCACATATGGTCTTTGCTTGCAGTATCTGCCGGAACAGATGGTATTTATTTGCTCCCCCACCGAGCAAATTAGGCACAAGGCCGATTTTTAATGTGAGGAGTGAAGGGAGGGGAAGGGAAAAAGGGGACCAGCTCCCGAGAGGTGGGGAATGGGAGCTGGTTAATGGTCAGGCATGTGGGGTTGCCCCCACATCTGGTCTTTGCTAGTCATAGCTAGTCCTAGCTTGCAGTATCTGCCGGAACAGATACTACACTTTGATCTTGTCCCGAAGGCCAAGTCCCTGATGGTAGCCACCCTATATAAAAGTGGTATAGTGCCTTGTTTGGGGTGAAACTGTGATAAAAAAGAAGAAACTGATTACGTGTACATATAGAAGTAATTTATAAAAACCCTAGACACCTCAAAAGCACGTGGACCTGACCTCATCCCGGCTGTGCTATTAAATAATGCTCCGATGAAGTTTCTCCTGTTCTCTCTAAACTCTTTAACAAATGCCTTAACGAATATTGCTTTCCTGGCTGCTAGAAAACTGCTTCTGTTATACCAATTTACAAAAAATCTGGCGTAAGAACTGACCCATTAAATTATCGCCCGATTAGATTCCTCCCTCTTTTCGCCAAAATATTTGAGTCCTTAATTAATCAAGCTCTAGTCCAACACCTTACAGCTGCTAAACTTCTGTCACACTACCAATATGGATTTAGACAAGCCCATTATACTGCAGACATTTTAACTGTAATACCTGAACGTTGATACCAAGAACCGGATAAAGCAAGGGAGGGGAGGGCAGTAGCGCTTGATATATCTAAGGCTTTTGGCAGGGTATGGCACGATGGTCTTCTGATGAAAATATAATCCTATGGTATTACTGGACAAATGCTTAGCATAATTAGACCCTTCTTAAATTAGAGAAGAATCCAGATTGTCCTCGATGGGAGTATTTTCAAAAGATTTGATATAAATGCGGGTGTGTCACAGGGGCCGATTCTTGGACCTTTGTTATTTCTGATATTCATCAATGACTTGCCTGGTAAAACTGTTTCTGAGATGGGTATATTTGCCGACGACACCATGCTCTATAGCAGGCACGTGGGGAGAACTAATGAGCACATATCTACGGTAATGGCTTAAACACTAGAGAAAGACTTTCAATCTGTAGTGGAATGGGGTAAAAAATGGATGATAACATTCAACGCTGCCAAGACTAAGCCCATTTCTTTTAATAATTACATCAAACCTTACCAGCCACCAATAGTTATGGCTAGAGATATTTTAACTGAAAGCACTTGGTTCAAGCTCCTTGGCTTAACGTTCTCAGAAAACATGAATTGGAATAGCTAAAAAAGTGGGCTCTCTCTATCACGCTAGAAAGTTACTTACGCCTGAACGTATCCTGTACCTCTACAAAGCCACCATTTGCCCATGAATGGAGTACGGCTGTCAGATTTGGGCTGCTGCATCTGCTACTAATCTCTCACTCCTGGACAGGATCCAAAAGAGAGTCGCCAACCTAATAGGTCCCGAACTGTCATCTAAACTTCAGCCCCTGTCCCATTGACGAAATGTTACATCCCTCTGCCTTTTTAAAAAGTATTTTAATGGCGGATGCTCTGATTAACTACAATCCCTTGCCTCCCTCGACAAAAATACCCCTCGACAAATCCGACAAGCAGCAAAGTCCCACCCCTACACAGTTGAGATCCCTAAATGTAAGAAAGCCTTTTACTCTAATAGCTTCTTCCCCAGAAATGCTGGACTTTGGAATTCTCTTCCGGTTTCCTGATTCCCTAACTGTACTGACATGCAGAAGTTCAAGTGTCATGTTAACAAACATCTTACTACTAAACTCCCTACATAGTACCCCTGCAACTTAGGTCCCTGATAGTAGCCCCAACATCAAAGTGGCAATGTGCCTTGTTTGGGGTGAAAATGTAATAAAAAAATAATAAATTAAAAAAAAAATAATGGTCTAATTATTTTTGGATTTTTCTTTTTTTAGACACAATAATATATATATATATATATATATATATATATATATATATATATATATATATATATATATATATATAATCTTAGAAATTGTTAGATGAAAGTACAGAGTGGTCTCATAAAATTAATTACATTTATTGTTATTTAATGTTTTAAATGCAAATCCCGCCCCCACCACAAAAAAACAAAAACAAATTGTATTTGTCCTGTTTTGCCCCCCCCCATCGATAGCCAAACTTTAAAACATGCTAGAGGTTACATGTCTCGTTAAACGCTTTGCGGATAAAATGTGCGTGCTCATTTTACGTTAAATTAATATGAGAAAAGTGATTCCTTACTCTAAAATGTTAATTGCTATCCTTTTCAAAATCTCTTTCATATTATTCATAAAGGCTATTTAAACGTATTAGGCAAAAAAGCAGATCTTTTTTTTTTTAGTTGGGTGACATCGTAAAAAATGACCGATATCTGTTTATAGAATAATAAAAATAAACAAATGAAATCTTTTCTTCAGTTTTTCGTACGTGTTTTTTGTAATTTCAAATAAATGTGATTAAATATGTTATCAATATAATTATTGTTTAAAATTTCTTAAATAACGATGTTAAATAGAACATTTATAACAATTTACTCGCCAGAAACATTAACTAAGATACCGCCATTTAATAAAACCGATTTTCTTAATGTAATATGCAAATGACATGATCTCTTTATTGTATCTAGTTTGCAAGAATCATACTATATATAGAAATAAATGAGAGAAAGTAAAGTAAGGCACATTTTGTATATATTAATCAAATTGTGAACAAATAAACAGACAGGAATACGAATTTATATATATATATATATTACTCAATCATTTTTGAACCACTTACGTAAAATGTTGACGTTGAATAATTAGTAATGTCATGTATTCTAATGTTCATATAATATTACACATAAAAGCTTCATTCGTTTATGAAACACTTTTAGACAACACTTTTTTATTTCATGCTGTCATTATATTTAAACTTATAATTTTTAAGAGTCGTTGCACTTTACGGGAACATTCTCAAAAAATGTATTAAACCCCGGACAAATGGAGGATAGACCTGTAAATTTACCCTTGTGCGTTCATCTGTCCACCCTTTTCGCAATAACTATGGCTTGGAATTTTTTGAAATTTTGTAAAAACATTAAACATGATATGAGCAGAAATATAACCGAATGGATTTTCCGGGAAAACTCCGGTGTTCTCCTGGGGGTGCCTTTCGGGTTAAAATGTCTGAAATTGACATATTTGTGCTTATTAAAAAAATGATGCCTTGGGTTTTAATAAAACTTTCTGAAATGTTGTAACTAAGTTCTATTTAATTCTGTTCGTCTCGACTTCGTGATAAGTCTTGGGGGTGCTCCAGGAGCTCTTTGAGGGCGAATAAAAACACTCAATTTTTTTAACTATTTACCATATTTGTCCAAAAGTGTATGTGTATGTCTATTTAGCAGTTTTGCATGGTGCTAAACTCAAATTTAAATATTTTAAGGCCTTGGGGAGGTTGGGGGTTAAACGTGGAGCGCAATTGATGGGCTTAGCCATTTCATTTTTGCATGGTGCAGAACTCAAATTTACATATATTAAGATCTAAAACTGCATCGTTTGTTTATTTTTACCACGATTTGACGTCTGCTGGGGAATTTGGGACTAAATGGCGGGGGGGCAAATACTGAACAGTCATTTTTTATGCCTCGTTCACTGTAAACTCACAGGGGACAAAGCATGCTTCACTTGATTTTGTAAACTGTATCCAACGATTGACTCCAGATAAGATCCTTGGCGAAAGAGATCCCTAGGGTTTCTCTGTTCATTTTTTTATATAATTCTCTCGAAATACTGTTTCATCACTTATATTTCCTTTTTATATATGACAATCATTATTTAAGAAGCTCAATGTAATTATAGAGCATATAATGAATACATAACAAAAGTCTATATTTCAAATCTCATGATGTTTACCATCTTACAATTTATATCTTTATTTCAGTTGGCACTTATAATTCTTGACGGTATCCGTTTCGTAGCACAAAATCAATAACTTAATAATGATATAAATCAGTGAATCTATTTTGCCCGCCACGTATCAGACGAAATTGCAACAATCAATCCACCAAAAGGAAATAAAATGCGTTTGAACATGATTAAAAAAAATCGGAAATTGAAAGAGAAGCTGCAAATACCTTATAGTGTGCTTATATTACGCCATTCTTAACTTAAAATAAACGCAGAAAACCCCACATATACGTATTAACATATTGCATTAATTTGAATATATTCTGTCAGTAATGTTCTATTTAGTAGTTCATAATCTATTATTTATAATTATTATATCCATACTTACCGAACTAACATCAATAATTATAATCAATTACATATGTTTACATATCCACCCAATTTATGAGAACCGTTTAAAAAAGGACAGTTATACAGGGTGACTCAGAAAAAACACGACCCCCAACTCAAATTAGGCCCCGTTTCTTAATGTTTTGTCAGAATGAAATTAAACTTTGGCCATAACTATTTTTTTATATTCAAAACATCATCTCCAAACACTAGGGTCTTTGGCCTTTTTTTTCTTCGTTCTACAGCATATGTTCTAGATGGCCTCCATTTACCTTTTTTTTGGGGGGGGGAGTCACCCTGTATTTATATATATACACATATATACATATATACACCCACATATATATATTTATATATTATATATTATATATATTATATATATTATATATATATATAATATATACATAATATATATATATATATATATATATATATATATATATATACATATGCATGGGGGCAAGTATTTCCGTTTCACAGTGAGCGTGAATGAGTCCATGTGTGGGATAATTTCATTTAAAATATCGATATTATTTCGAAAAAATTAAATTTAAATGTTTTTTTTTTTTTTTTTTACTTAAGACGTACATCATCCATTTTGTCAGGAGGCGTTCAAACCCTTTTGCTGTTATTTTGTTTATTTTGATTTTCGGACGCCGTACAAAGTTTGCCAAGTGTTGTTATTTACTCCCTACGGGCTTCCATATGTTCTTTTGGAAGATTTTCGCACGATCTTGCTTTGCCTCTTCTTAGCCCTTTTGACTGTCAACACCAAAAAGAGATTGACAAATATGGATAGACAGAAAATGACGATGAATATTAACAGACAGTAACATTAAGGGAAAAGTAATAAATATGACCTGAGTTTGGCAAGAAAATTAATTACTTACATTGAATAATAAATACGTTTTGATTGCGAACAAAAAATTGATGTGCATTTATATATGTGTAAAATGAAGAAGTAGAAGAAAAAGAAGAAAAAAGAAATGGACGATGAAAAAGTAATGACGAAGAGAGAATTTAAATAAAAGAAATAAAAGAAGAAGAAGAAGAGGAAGGAGAAGAAGAAATTGATAAAGAGAAGGGCAAAATAAAGACTTAATAGAAAAATAAAAGAAAAAAGACTAAAGTTGAAAGTAGGAGGAGAGAAGAAAAGGTTAAGAGGAAGGTAGACGTAAGAAAAGAAGAAAAAATAAGATAGATGAAAAAGAACATGAGAGAAAACTAAATAGAAGGAGAGAATAAGAAAGAAAGATTACAAAATAGAGACAGAATAATAAAGAAAAGGAAACCGTTAAGAGGAAAGTAGAAGCGGGAATACCAGAAGAAAAAAACTAAATAAAAATACAGAGGAAAAAAGTAAAAGAAGCAGACGAACGAAATAAAGACTAGGTTAAAGGAAGATAAAAGACACAAAAAAGAAGTTAAAATAGGGAAAATGCTTTCTTTGTTTTATCATTTCCATGGCAAGTGCTCGTCCGAGCTTCAATCTCTGTTCCCCTCTTCGCCAATCTTTCACGAAAAACACCCGTCTAGCTGCAACCACTGTCAGTAATTTTCCCCACACTTTATCTGTGCCTAACTCAAAATGCAGATTCCATGAACAAAGCCTCTTTCTTAGAAGTGCACGCCTGTGGAACTTTCTTCTGTTTGCCTGTTTCACACCGGACTACAACTTAGATGTCTTCAAGTCCAACAAAAACAAATTCCTTATGAATCGTCCCCTGTAAGTAAGACACTTTATCAAATCTCCTATATAAACGATTACTACGATACTATCCCATTGATTACTGTACACGCAATAACTCTTATTCCCGAGGGCTTCCGGGCTTTGATAAGTGGTGACCTTGATGTAAAAAAAAAAAAAATGCCGAAGATTGAAAAATAGAAAAAAAAAACAGGAAAAACGCGAAAATAAAAGAGGAAGGGATGACAAATAGAAATATGAAAAATAAACGGTAAAAAGCTGCAAGGTAAAGTGGGCGAAAGGCAGAAGGATAACGAAACTGTGGTACCAGTATTCAAGAATTCTGGCGAAAGAACTGACCATTTAAATTATCGCCCTATTAGCCTCCTCCCACTTTTTGCCAAAATATTTTTGACCTTAATTAACCATGCTCTAGTTCAGCACCTTACAGATGCTAAACTTCTGACCGATCATCAATATGGATTTAGACAAGCCCGTTCCACGGCAGACATCCTCACTTTAATCTCTGAACGCATATACCATTCACTGGACAAAGCGGGAGAGGGCAGAGCGGTAGCTCTAGATATATCTAAGGCTTTTGACAGGGTATGGCATGAGGGTCTCCTCAGGAAGATTAGATCATACGGTATCACTGGTAGAATACTTAACATAATGTAATCCTTCTTAGATAAGAGAAAAATCCGGGTTGTCCTCGACGGTCGTACATCTAAACAATATGATATAAATGCGGGCGTGCCCCAGGGATCTATCGTTGGACCTCTGCTGTTCCTGATATTCATAAATGACCTCCTCGACAAAATTGCCTCTGAGATGGGTATATATGCTGATGACACCACACTCTATAGCAGACACGGAAGGAAAACAAATGAACATATATCTAACGTAATGGCAGAAACACTAGAGGATGACCTCCAATCAGTAGTGGAATGGGGACAAAAATGGATGGTCACGTTCAATGCCGCCAATACAAAACTGGTTTCATTCAATAATTACAAGAAACCTTCTCTACCATCTATAGCAATGGCCAAAGACTCTTTATCTGAGAGTACGTCCTTCAAGCTCCTTGGCCTAACGTTCACAGGAAACATGAGTTGGAACAATTACATTGAAGGCATTGCCAGGGCCGCTGCGAGGAAGGCGGGCTCTCTCTACCGTGCTAGAAAACTTCTAACACCCGAAAGTATCCTGTACTTCTACAAGGCCACTATTCGCCCATGTATGGCGTATTGCTGTCATATTTGGGCTGGTGCATCGGCTACTAGTCTCTCGCTCCTTTACAGGGTTCAAAAGAGAGTCGCCAATCTCATAGGCCCTAAACTGGCATCTAAGCTTCAGCCTCTGTCCCATCGTCGAAACGTTGCATCCCTCTGCCTGTTCTACAAGTATTTTAATGGTGAATGCTCTGATGAACTGCAAGCACGTGTGCCCCCACGACGTGAACACCCTCGACAGACCCGACAAGCTGCAAAACCCCACCCCCACACTGTAGAGATCCCTAGATGTAAAAGATCTTTCTACTCCAGTAGTTTTTTCCCCAGAACTGCTAGACTTTGGAATTCCATTCCAGGTCACTGCTTCCCCAACTGTACTGACATGCATAAGTCCATGTGCAACGTGAACGAACATCTCGCTGCCCTAATCCCTACATAGTACCCCAGTAGATGTTTCCCCTGATAGTAGCCCTCTACACCAAAGTGGCAATGTGCCTTGTTTGGGGTGAAAATGTAATAACAAAATAAAAAATAAAAAAATAATAATAAAAATGAAGAAAGAAGAAAAAGACAATAGAAGTCGAAAATGAGAAAAAAATGATGAAAAAGATAAAAGAGAAATATGGAGGTTAAAGAAGAATATAAAAAAAGAAGAGATGAGAAAGAAGGTAAAATTAAAGCAAGAAAGAAAACTAAACTAGAAGATAAATAAAAGAGCATTAGAAGAAATAGCAAAGAAAAAGAGCAGGAGAAGAAAGAGAAGGAATTTGTACACGTTAAAATAGAAGAATGAAGGAAAATAAAAAGTAGAAGAAGTCCAGTGAAAAAATAAAAAAGAAAATAGTTAAAAAATAAAAATAGAAAAAGAAAAGGGAAAGGCAGAGAACTAAAAACACCGAGAAAGGTTAAACCAAGGGGACAAAGGGAGACAACTAGGGAGGAAATTATGGAGATAGAAAAAAAAAAGAAGGGAAAAGCGAAAAATAGAGAAGACATCAAATAAGACAGAAGAGAATAAAATATGGATGAAGAATAAGAAGAGAAATGGTGATATAAGGAAACAAGAAATAATTAGAAAGAGAGAAAGTGTAAAGAAATAATGACGAAACTATCACAGAAAAAGATGATGGAAAAGAGTCACATCAATAAGAAGATGAGGAAAAAAGATGAATAATAATTAAAGGATGAAGAAAAAATCGCAGAGGTAAAAAAAAGAGGGTGAAAAGCGGAAATAAGTGAAAAAAAAGATTAAAAAATGAAAAAAAAAATTAAAAAATTAAATGACCACAAACAAGAGCGAAGAGAAAGAGGAGAAATGATCAGATTGACAAGAATGTTTTTGCGGTTTTTAACTTTTAAATTTAGATGAACAAATCCCGGCTCAACCACAAATTTATTGATGGGAACAAGCAGCATTATAATCAACACACTTTTGCTAACGCAAAAAAAAAAATATTTCTGCCAGTCATGTAAAAATCTTGCGTTCTGATTGCGATGAAATCGCTGAAAGCGTTTTTGATATGGCTTAGGACTTTGAAGCATTTCTCACGAAAAAAATGTGTCGAGATGTTTAAAAAAGTGGTAGTTGATATGTGGGAGGTCTGGAGAGCATGAGGCAGAGTTTTGTAATCCAATTAGGTTCGACTTCAGCATAGTCGGTGTAGCAACGTGCGGTCGTGCATTGTCGAGGAGGAGAATTGGGTCTTTCATGTTGTCTAATGCTGGGTGTTGTGGTCGAAGTTTTTTTATGCATTTGATTCATTTGTTGACAGTACTGCGCCATCGTAATGGCTTCGCTTCATTGAAAAACTGTAATAGATGAGAAGAATCGCACAAAACGGTCAGTATGGCATTTTTTCATACATTAATAATAAACGAATACGGTGTCTAGCTGTTATGCGATATGAACTAACAACATTAGTCTAGAAGTATAAGCATTGTTTAGTTTCAGAACAGTTTCAGATGGTTTGTTGTTCTAAACAAGTCTTAAGAGTTGACTGGTTTGCAGTAGATAGAACAGTTTCTGATGGTTCGTTGTTACACACCAGTCCTGAGAGGTGACTTGTTTGCAGTAGACAGTTCCACAGAGAAAAATATTCTTACCGTGTTGAGACGGAAAAAAACATGTGAAATTGGTACAGAAAAGGTTTAATATTTATGGAGCAATTTTGTGTTTCTGATTGGTTGGTACCAGAACGTGAATTAATTCGATTTGTGAGTTCCAAGCAGCATCGTTTATAAATAGAATCGTCCGACTGTGTGGGATCATACCCCATTATAATTTCAGTGTGATGGGATGCCTCCTAGCGGCTTCGGCTGCAGGGAGACAGAGTAGTAGTACTCGTCAAGAATTCGTCACTTGACACTCAGCCCGAGAGGTGAGGGGCCAGGAACCGTCCAGCACCTGTTGGACTGAGGTACGCCGCCTGTGTACTACCTAGGAGGTCCACCCTTCCAGGCCTTCTCACTGGGCTTTCCAGTGGAGTAAGTTGATTGCTTACTGCCTTAGGCGTCCCTACCGGGGAATGCCGACGGTGTTACTCAGCCAATTTTTAAAATTGCAGGAGTGCCCCTCCTTTAAGGGACCCTGTTGGATCCCCACTTCCCGGCCTTGTGCCACATTTTGCTAAGGTGGGCGGCAAATAAATAACTACCCCATTATACTTCCAGTGTGATGGGATGTGTCTCCTAGCGGCTTCGGCTGCAGGGAGACAGGGTAGTAGTACTCATCAAGGATTCGTCACTTGACACAACCCAATAGGTGAGGGGCCGGGAACCGGTCCAGCACCTGTTGGACTAAGGTACGCCTCCTGGGTACTACCTAGGAGGTCCACCCTCTCAGGCCTTTCCACCGGGCTTCTCAGTGGGGCAAGTTAATTGTTTGTCGCCTGAGGAGCCCCTAACGGGGAATGCCGACGGGGGTGCCCAGGCAATTTTTGATGAAGCAATACTGCCTCTCCTTTAGGGGAGCTTGCCTATTTCCACCTTCCGGCCTTGTGCCACATTTTGGTGTGGTGGACACCAAATGAATAGCTACCCCATTATACTTCCAAAATATTGCAACAATGAGAGTGCAAAGTTCAAATCTATTTTGGTCCACAAACAATCATTAACAGGGATGTTGGCTATTTTCACGTTGTCTCTTTTTTGTTATTATCTGATGTATTTCTAGAAATAATCCAAACTAGAAAGATACCGGTGACACGAATGCAAACAATAATTATCTATTTCATGTGAAATGAATCAAATATGCTCAATAAACAAAAAAATTAAATCTGTAGAATTATCACACTAGTGTCAACAGTGCTTCATTTTAGGGTGCATCTGATAATATGTAGACAAGCAAGGCGTTTATTATTCGACGTCGTTTATCATTGTTGTTTCCCTTACACTTGCCAATAACCAGATGATAGGCATGCGATTAGAAACGCTGACTTCCTCCAGAGAGTTTTGATCCCGGCTTTAGAGAGTTACTAGTATACCCGCACTGAAGAGCTATAATACATTGATTGTCTGGTTTGCGATTTGTCTCTAAACTTTCACATGCTGAAATAGTATCATCGACTAGCTAATAAGAAACACATGTTATTCGTTCACATTTGCGTGACGGAATATATATATATATATATATATATATATATATATATATATATATATATATATATATATATATATATATATATTTGAAAATTTTCCGGTGGAGGTACAGAATTTTATAACGGCTACATACAGACCAAAAAGCATAATGAATTTAAAACACTAAAAAATGTAAATAAAATTAGCTAACCAGGTTTCGTTCTTCAAAGCTAAATCGAGGAAAATACGATTAAAACAAACAAAAAAAGTCATGAATATGGCGGGAGTAGGAAAAATAGGAATAAACGGGGGAAAATTACATGGAGACTAAATTAATTCGAATAAGATTTTCTTTTTGCTGGTACATTTTTCCTCCTGTAAACTTATTTATTTTGTTGAAATATTAAAGGAAAAACGGTTAGCCAGGATCTGTTTTGATAGTTTGTTCTTTGATTATTATTTTCCCTATGCAAGGGGTTAAATAGTAGAAGCCTTTTCTTTGCGTAATAGTATTAGTGTTTACTATTAGTGCTGATTCTAAAAGTCTTCTTTTAGCTCTATCAGGTATTTAATAATTTTCGCTTGATCTAAGTTAAATGAGTGATCGTGTTCTGCACAATGGCAAACGAGTGCATTTAGGGCGTTACCATTCCTTATATCTCTTCTATGTTCGTAAAGTCTTAATTTCAATTTTCGCTGTGTTTCACCTATGTACGCTTGTTGACAGTTGTTACATGGGATGGAATATATACCGGCATCGGATGTGAGGGTTTTGGGAAAGTGCTTGGTAGTTTTAAATGCATTTTTAAAAGTGTATATATAGACATCGAACAACACAACCTTCCCATACGCACACATATGTTTGTACTTCCTAACATGGGTAGGATTCAAAAACTGTTCTCTTTTTCGTACAGTCTATGACTTTTTCTTTTCATGCATTTTTACTTCAATATCCTGAAGATGTCGTCTGAAATAAGGACGAACCGTTTATTATTTTAATAATTTCATTCGGTATTTCTCTTTTTCTCAAAACACACACACACACACACACACACACACACATATATATATATATATATATATATATATATTAAGTAATGTGATTGATAATTTAAAATTTAAAAATCAAATTATAATTAAATTATAAATCCGTTTCATAAGAAGGAACAACAACAAAATCAATTATCTGTACAATCGTTTCGGAAAACAATGCTTTTTATTGCGGTAGACATCAAGTTACGAACAATAATTATTACATATAGTTTCTTAATAAGCAAGGTCTCCTTGTCAGCAAATTTTGAAGGGTTTTTATTAAATTTAAAATACACCATAAATAAACCTAGCATTAAAAGTAAGGCAGATTTATCTAAAAAAAAATTGAAATAAAAGGTCTGGATTTAAAATTTATAAGAAAATTAATATGGGTTAGAGATAGAAAAGAAACAGAGTAAAATATAGATTTGAATTTAAATTATAAGTTTGCTTTAAGTACAACATTACAAATATATACATGCATATATATGAAAAAATAGACACATATATAGACATACATAGATATACAGGCATATACATAAAAATAGATAGAAATTTATCTTTTAATTTTTCGCCTTTTGAAATCAGGAACTATGGTTAAAATATTCATTTAGATGATTGCTATAGTTTTTTATCTTATTGAATGATGAATATTTAAAAAGGGGACGCCCGTGCAATAAATTATTTCCGTTAGCGTACTTTTGATTTAAAGACGCTACGGTTTATATTTCAAATGTTGTTTATGTAATTACATAATGTAAGGGGGGATAATTAGTCATATTTTCTTTACTTTTTTATTTAAGGGGTGTAAGGGGCATAATTAGTCTAACTTAATTTATTAAAAAAAAATTGTAATCTATTTTTACTGATAAGTAATTTTTAATGATTTAAGGTGGTTTATATTTATTAAATTTAAACCAACGTTTATGACTGCATGTGAATATTAGTTCCAGTCTTGAATTTAATAGTGTGGTTGCATTTTTTATATCTTCATATTTTAAAATTTTTTAGGGTCTCTTTTGTACATAGTGCACAGAATTTATCTCCTGGTTTATATGGTTTGCAAGACGCAATTACTCGCCATTTTAAGTTGAAAGAAATATTGCTATTTTTTAGTTGCCAAATATAGTTGGATAGGGTAGTTTTGTTTGACAGAGAGTTATTTTTAAAAGAATGTTTGTGCGTTGAAATTCTATGTTTTATTAGGCCAGATGTGGAACCAAAATATATTACCTCTTGCTTATTGTGATTATTTTCCGTTAGGTCTGGTGCCGGATTATTATATGGTGGGTTGGTTTGTAATTGATCGGTAGATTGGTTTAAGTTGGTGTCATAATTTAATCTCGTAGTTGAGTTATGGCTGTTAATAGATTAATGTAGATTTGGGGTTTTTGATACTGTGTAGCTATAGATGACATTTTTAATTTTACATGAGCGAAAAATTAAAAGGTTAATTTCTATATATTTTTGTGTATATACCTGTATATCTATGTATGTGTATACGTGTCTATTTTTTCATATATATGCATGTATATATTTGTAATGTTGTACTTAAAGCAAACTTATAATTTAAATTCAAATCTATATTTTACTCTATTTCTTTTCTATCTCTAACCCATATTAATTTTCTTATAAATTTTAAATCCAGACCTTTTATTTCAATTTTTTTCAGATACATCTGCCTTACTTTTAATGCTAGGTTGTTTATGGTGTCTTTTAAATTTAATAAAAACCCTTCAAAATTTGCTGACGAGGAGACCTTGCCTATTAAAAAACTATATGTAATAATTATTGTTCATAACTTGATGTCTACCACAATAAAAAGCATTGTTTTCCGAAACGATCGTACATATAATTGATTTTGTTGTTGTTCCTTCTTATGAAACGGATTTATAATTTAATTATAATTTGATTTTTAAATTTTAAATTATCAATCACATTACTTAATATTGAATTAGCTCTAGGATATTTACCTATCGAGCTTATTATATATCTTAATTACAACGAGCACTTTCTCTTTCCTGTATTTTAGTTAAACTAGTAATTTCACTGTTACATTGAAATACACTCAACTCTTAAGACTATTGTTCTTATCTCCTTTTAAATATATATATACACATTTATATATATATATATATAATATATATATATATATATATATATATATATATATATATATATTAATATAATAAAAATTGCAATAGGTTTACCAAGGTAATCAAAATGGTAAACTTAAAATATATTATAAATATTAAAGAGTTAATATTTACAAGTAAAATAAACTCAGCCAGATGTAAAAGCTCAATAAAACCGAAAAGGAAATAGAGCTTATAATATGAACAAATGATTAATAAAACATGTTAAAAGACATCTTGAAAAAGAGTTAAAAACATATTTAATTTTAAAAAAAGGAAACACAAGATAAGTTAATAGTCCTTAATCCGCGGAGTTTCGAAGAAATACTCTCCTTCACATCATTCATGTGAAATCTTTTTATCATTTCTCTTTTGCTTCCTGTTCCTCTTACCTCACCCTTTTTTAACCAAGTAAGATCTGCGACTTACTTGTAGTTTCATTAAATACTTTTATATGCAAAATCCGATCCTGCATTTTGCTAATTCCTGCCCTCTGATGAGAAGGAGAGTATTTCTTCGAAACTCCGCGGATTAAGGACTATCCACTTATCTTGTGCTTTCTTTTTTTAAAATTAAATATGTTTTTAACTCTTTTTCAAGATGTCTTTTAACATGTTTTATTTATCATTTGTTCATACATATATTTATATATATATATATATATATATATATATATATATATATATATATAATTACTTACTAAAATCATTAAATGCCTTCAGGCACTAGTCTTTCATCCTTTCGGAAAGCTTTAGTGCAGGGTGTCACGATTAACACCAGTCTCTAGATTCGAACAAAGCGACGCAAGTCGTCTTGATTAGCAAGGACCGTCTCTATTCGGCTATCGTAAACCGCGTGAAATAACGTGTAAATTTACCATTTTTTCCGTCAGTCAGACTGATCGAATCATTATATTATGATCAATGCATTAAAGCTTAATTGACCGACTTAATTCAACTTAAAGTGTTTAACGATGAAAAACGAGTTTCTGATAGGGGCTCAAATAATTATTTACTATAATACTTAAATATCAACAGACACTAGATTTTCATCCTGTCGGGAATCTACGGTGCAGGATGTCACTGTTAACATCATATATATATATATATATATATATATATATATATATATATATATATATATATATACTCCTGAGAAAAATAATGGATCAAACAAACTTTATACATTTTATTGCACTAAAAGCAATATTGAACAAAGAACAATTGAACAAGGAAACTTAAACAAGACTAATAACACAGAACAAGACATTTACTTTAATCAATGCTTAGAATGGAATCGCATTCCCTTTTGATTTCTTCATGAGATCAATCCTTTTAGACATGATCTTAACCAAAGTGAAACACTGTGAAGAGGAGGTGCTATTCCATTCGCTTTGCACAACTTCCTATTGTTTGTCATTGTTCTCAAAAGTTCTTATGACCAATGCACAAGATAGTCTGGACCAAATATTATCGATTAAGGGTAAATCAGGGCTTTGACCGGACCAAAATATCACATCAATTGAATTATCAGAAAAACATTTTTTGCTACTTTAGCAGTGTGTGCAGAGGCATTGTCATGTTGAAAAAATAATGTTCTGAGATATTCTCCGCTTCTGGATACTTGATAACAGTCCTGTTTCTAATATTCGAATGTATTCCTTTGCATTGATTGATTTCCCACATCTAATAAGTTCCCAACTCCTGTTGCAGTAAAAGTTCCCCATACCATTAGCCCTCCATTTCCGTGTCTAACTGTCGTTTTTATGCAACTTGGCGAAAATAATGCTCTAATTTTTCGATTGAACCGTTTAGGAATATCGGGAGCATCACTAACAAAACAAAATCTTCATTCTATCAAACCGGAAAACATTCCTGAACCAGTCTGTATCTTTCTTACCATAACACGAGAAAAATCTATTTTTATAATTGATGTTCTTCTTAGATAAAAATAGCTTCTTTGCACACCTTTTAGAGGAAAATTCCATTGATTTCATTCGTCTAGATATTGTATATCTAGAAAGAGAATTTCCAGCCCCTGTTTTGAATTCTTTGCTGTGGTCAACATAAGTTTTCTTTCAATCCTTCATATCAGTTAATTTAGGACTGTGGGCGTCCTTCAAAATAGCTGCTCTAGGGTGTTCAGATCCAGATTTCCCTTCTACCAAGCGTTCGACTTCAAACCTTTGACCAATTCGATTCACTGCACATTTTCTTTCCTTAAAATACCAAAAATCTGTTTGTAAGTCATTTTGGACTGCCTTAATTCTGCAATTCAGCTTTTTATATCCCCGCCAAATGCGGTCGTACCATATTTAGGATATTTTTTTTTACTTATTATTACATGCTATAATAATAATGATCTACAAATTAGAAATTTTCAGTTAAAAGTAATAAAAATTCATGGGAAAATATTGAAAAATCGATTTCTTTCACCATTGGCAATTTTGTTGCTCATGAGTGTATATATATATATATATATATATATATATATATATATATATATATATATATATATATATATATATCGTTCCATTTTAATCCCCGCCAAATTTTTTTTTTACTTATTATTACATGTTGCTCATGAGTGTATATATATATATATATATATATATATATATATATATATATATATATATATATATATATATCGTTCCATTTTAATCCTCTTGCCTTAACTGTCTACAAAGCTTACTTCGAAATGTAGTGACCATTTTTAACAAAAAGACATGCATGTATTCTACGATAAAATAAAAATGACTTCATATTTTTAAAAATTTTAGATATTTTTTCAATTTTTTCATTAATTTGTATTTAATATTCATCTTTCGAAAAATATATGAGGGAATATCTTTTTTGTACATAATACCCCTATTTTTTATTTTATAAAATATGTACCAAAGTATTTACAATCCCTCGCAATTTAAACATTATATGTAACGTGCCCGTTAGGTTTAACCTGCATCGTTACATTTCAAACCTCTCGGACCCACACGCTGTCTAGTACTGTCGCAAAGAAACAAATAAATAAAACAGGAAAGAAATAAAAATCCGATTCGGCTTTTTTTTTTAGTGCTAATGAATTGTATATATTTGTGTTTTTTCAAATACAACGTATTTTATTACTTTTCTAAAGTATTTTCGCGCGCATGTACTTTTTTAAAATCCTTATCCTTGTCAGTGCTTTTCTACACATTCATTTTTTTCCGGCAGCATGCTATTTGCTTCTCTTTTGATCTGTTGGTGTATTTTTGTCTCCTTTCCTTGTGAAGCTAGATCACGCACACTTGCTAATTTGCATACATGATTACACCACTTTTAATATTAAATATTTTCGCTAGTCAGCTATCCTTCGACCGCCGCCGATGATTTTTTACACGCGCGCATGCGGGCTCTGTTACATATATATGCTGAAGTAATATTTATTTTATGTGTAATCTTTAATATAAAATGCAAATAAGCTCAATAATACTGTTTTGCGAAATATGTACTAAACCCGTTTCTCATTAATATATAATGTTTTGCGAAATATACATTACTACTCTTTCTCATTAATATATAATATGGCCTGTTAATTTTTTTAAAAATTCAAGAAAGTAATTATTTAAAAAAATATTTAGATCGTTTAAATTGTTTTTTTTTATTTTTGCAAAATTCTTAGTTTACAAATACCCGCTGAGAACTGGCTTTCTATTTTATAAATTGTTAGGCGATACTGCCATTATTCATACTTTAAGCTGTTACCACATCCGTAAATAAACAAAACGGACACTTCATAAACTAATAGCGAGCATTGGAGGTCACTACTGATAACGTCATACGAATAAATGCATATTCAATAATTTACGAAATATCAAATAAAAATTAAAAAAATTAACGTAAGAAAATAAAGCTAATACACTTTATTTTTGTTGGGTACATGTAAACACAAATTATTTGTTAGAGTATATTCATTAAAAAAAGAGAGTCAATAAAATGTGTAGTTTGCATTCTATTTTATTTGCTCGGGCAACGCCGGGAAATGGGGCATGCTAGTTTGCAATATTCTATTTCTCCGTTTACCTAGATTAATTAACTCTCAGGTTGAGTTCTGAACAGACAGTTAAGCAAATTACGCAAGTTTATCATCATGTTTCCTTGTATACACTAAAAGAAATCGAACACAACTATTTGATTCTTGCTTTTCCTATTGCGAGACATATCTAACGTAGTTACTGATATTATTCCTCGACATTTGGCCAAAAGAAATGTCTTACAGCGAAAATATTTCGTTTGTACGACGCGTCGATTCTTGAAGGAGAGAGCAACGCAAAAACTTAGTGCAGATCGACGTAAAGAAACAAAATGTTTTCAACCGAATTACATGTCTAGTCTTGAAGCATAATAACCTGCATGCCTCGAAGCTGTTTTAGTCTACACAGGAAGTTACATGTTACGAAGACGAAACGACAGAGTTAAAACGGCATTTATATAAAAAATAGGAAAGATAAAGTAAAATGAGATTGATTTTAGCTTTAATCTTAAAGCTGGCTATTTTAAGCCAGACGGCTTTAACACAAGGATCAGAATTAAGATAGAGAGTAACGGGAGAAAACGGTAAAGAAAAATTGTGTATAAACAAAAGCTGTATAAAAGAAAATTTACAAATTGTATTTCCAAAAATGATATGTTATCCAAAACTAGGTACGGATAGAACACACACACACACACACACACACACACACACACACACATACACACACATACATATATATATATATATATATATATATATATATATATATATATATATATATATGTGTGTGTGTGTGTATGTGTGTGTCCATGTGTATGTGTATATTTCTGTAAAAAGATATTTTATTATAATATATACCAATCTTTATTTAAGAAAATCAATGTAATTACAGAGCAATATAGTGAATAAAAGACAAATAACTAGTTTACAAAATTCATGATGTTGACCATCTTATTATTTATTCCTTTAATTCAATTGATATTTACACTTCTTGACAATATCTGTTTTGTAGCGAAAAAAACAATAACTTTTGTCAGACAGTCATTATTTAAGCATATATATATATATATATATATATATATATATATATATATATATATATATATATATATATACTAGTTGTACCCGGCCACGCATTGCTGTGGCTCAGTTTGTTAAAATGGAACACATTCCTCAAGAAAAATTGAATTGTGTTCATTATTTACTTTTATTATTTTTTTGCAATTTTTTAATCAATAAAATTGTTATTTTTTCCCCCAAAAAAGATGAATTTTTACCATGAATTGTTAGGTGACAGTTTTTTTCAGAAAAACTTTTTTATTTTTAAAGAAATTTGGCAGAAACGTTTTTCTTGGAAAACGGAATTTTTATTACACAAAGAACAGATGAATGTTTTACATGAACACTGTAACTAGTTAGGTGAGTGTAGAGAAAAGTTTGGTTCTTTTTTTCAAGAGAATGTACAAATTATTTTTTTAACAGATGTTCAGAAAATAGACAGAAAAATACTTCCATCATTAATTATGCAAAAAAATAAATAAAATGTTGATTTAGTGTTCAATATTATGCTTATAAATTACGATAAAACTTGCTGAGTATGCGCTGTTTAATCCTTGTTGTAAAACTGGAACTGAAACTAAAATTTCGCTCCGTTTTAATCTTTCTTAATTTTTTAATTATGCCCCCAAAACGAATATAATCAAAACAGTAACATTCAACAATTGTAATTTATGTATATAAACACAAAATATTTTAAAAAGTTAATAACGAAAAGGAAATAATTCCATTTGTAAACGAAAAAGTCAGTTTGATATATCTTTTTGTTATTTTTTACATAAGTCCAGCTTACCATTCACATTGAAAATGTCGACATTTATAGGTTGTCGGGTACGTTTACAACGAATAAACACTCCAATCTACCTATGTTAAGAACGGCTTTCGGAATAGACACCCGTAACCTTGTCAGCAGACCCGAAAAGCTATACAAGTTAACGTGTCGAATGTGAACGATGAGGTGGACGTAATGTAAAAATGTACCGAATTTAAAAGGGAACGAAATTCAAATTTCCGTTCCATTTTTACAACAACCGTAAAGCAGAGCATTCTATGCAAATTTTACCTAACTTACTGTATTAATGCTATTTTTTTGCTTAAAAAATAATATTTAGATTTGGCTATAAATTCCTAAACTCATTTCACCCTAAATAATTTAGGTGACTGAAATAGGAATCTAATTGAATCTTTAATTTCCTGAATAGTATGCGAGAATTCATTTTTCTTCGAGTTACATCGAATTCATTAATACGGACTTTAGGGGCTTTTTTCGTAATGTTACTGTAAAAATTTTGTTTTATTGTTACAAATAACGATGCTTTAAAAAAGCAAAAGTAAATTCTTGCGTTTTTTATTTACTACTGAAAACCATCACTTTAGTAAAGGTATTTTTGTTTAAACAAAATGAAACATTTTCACTAAAAGTTAAGTAAAAAGAATTAGTTCATTATTTTCCGCGATCATTATTTGATTAATACTGAAAAATTCATTAAAATTGGTTAATTTCTTGATTTTTGGTTAATTTTTAAGTAAAGGGAGGGGGGTCAAAATATTTATACACTTTGAGCATCGGCATTCATTTTGTCTGTACCTACCATTTTTCGATGAATATTTGATAGGAAAGCGACCACGTATGGTTAATTTAAATTAAATTTCAATCATATGGTCACATTATGAATAATCATGTGATTAAACCCATTGAAAATTTACCGATATTTTAAACACATTCGGTTTACATTAAGCCTGTTGTGGTGAGACCAACATATCCTTTTAGTGATATCACATGCAGTGTTGGCAACTGAGATTTAAAAAAAATCGCGAAATCAGGAGAAAGGAAACTCCAGAAAATCGCTAGATTTTTAACTTTTATCGTCTGAAATTTTCAAAAATCGCTAATTTACCCCCCCCCAACTCCATATTTTAACTTCCTACCATAAAAAATTATAAATATAGTATATTCGATATATAAAATGTTCCGGGTTTTCTTACTTTATGCTTCTGGAATAATATTGAATCTGTTAGCTCCCCAGAAAGATTACATATTTTATCAGCTAGTTTTACCTGTTTTTTCAGAGAGGGTATTTTTTTTTTGCAAGAAACAAATCATAAACTCAAACTTTTTATAATAAAAGTTAAATTGAAATATACTGCAAATTAAACATCACAATAAGGGTGCTACATATTTGGAAATTAGAAAAATAAAAATTAAAAAAAGCTTTGTTTTAGCATGTTAAAAGTATTTAGGTTTGTAGATAATTAAATTCTACTGTATTGGTATACGTTTTTTTACTGTTGTTTCTTGCTTTTTACAATTTTCAACTAAATACTTTTAAATAAAGCGGGGTTGCTTAGATCGTATTTTAAACTAAACTTCGGAGGTTGGAATCCCCCCTTACCTAAAATGTACTTGGAAAAATTGATTTATCGCGAGATTTTAGAATGGTTAGCCGAAAAAAAGGTAAAAACAAAACAAATAATCAATAAATAATTGTTATCAAGGCAATAAATGCTACTTTTTTTACTTACATGAATGAATTTATTTTATGTTTTAAAGTATTTTCAAGCGCTTTTCTTTATGTTTTAATCTAAAATTGCGGGTGTGTGGGTGCCATATATCTCCAGATTTTCTAGAATTCCCCGCAAGATTGCAAACGAAATCTCCAGATCTAGCAGGAAAACCGCTAAATTGGAAACACTGATCACCGGACGAGAAGTGGTAATAAATAATTGTCCCTAAATAAAAAATGGCTTATCGGTACAAAAAAACCACCTATTTATTATAGAAAAATTAAGTATAATGTTATAATTAAAAAGAAATATAAAAAAACATACATGGTATAGTAAACATATTATACTAAAACGTGGAAGCCATCCGTCCAGTGGGTCTTTAGATTATTAATTGCGAACGAACCAAGAGTTACATTTATATATATATATATATATTTATATATATATATATATATATATAGATGGGTAGTTTTTTTTGTTTATATCCGCAATAATCGCTGACTTAAATTTGAAAAATAAAATATGTATTGAATGCGTTTGAAGGTAAAATTGCAACACGAAATTTATAAAATGAACGAGTGTCAATCTTTCGCGTTTTTAAACAAAAAAAACTACCCAGATTTTCAAACCGCGCTACCTATCCGACTTCAAAGCCCCCGCAGTTTACATCACGTGGAATCTCCATCCAACTTTCTTCCACTCGACATCATAGCGATGAAAAAGAGAAAAAAAAACGCGAAAGACTGACAAGGGGGTATTACTCCGAAATATATCTCGAAAAAAAAGAAACACTCGTTTATTTTCTAATTTTCGTGTTGCAATTTTTGCTTCTAACGTATTCAATACGTATTTTATTTTTCATATTTCAGTCAGCGCTTTTAACGGATATAAACAAAAAAATACCCAGATTTTCAAACCGCGCTACCTATCCGATTCATAACAAACCCGCAGTTTTCATCACGTGGACTCTCCATCCAACTGTCTTCCACTCCACATCATGGCGAAGAAAAAAAAAGAAAATAACGCAAAAGATTGATAAGGGAGTTACTATTTCTTCAACAATAAACAGTCGTTTATTTGATGAATTTCGCGTTGCAATTTTGGCTTCAAATTATTGAATACGTATTTTATTTTTCAAATTTCAATCAGCGTTTTGAACGGATATTAGGGACAATTTTATTAACATACTTTGATTGTTTTTGTTGTTTGTGTTACAGAAAAAATGTTCTTGAAAAAAGTTATAGTTGTAAGTTTTGTGTAAATCATAGTTAAATGTAATAAAGTATTTTTAAAAAAGATTTTATGATGTTGAACAAATATTGAAAACTGTCTTCAATGTATTTTAATGTTATTGTATTTTTACGACAGTAATTCAAAGTTATAATGAGGTAGATACATTAACATGGAAAGAAACAATCATAGGAAAATAAAGGTTCGCCTAGAAATAAGTTTGAATTTCATAGGAAATAGGGACAAACTAGGAAATTACGTAAACGGGTATTTGGAGAGTTTTTTTTCATATGTAATAAGATAAAGAATTAAATTTTCTCTTTGATAATTGTGTTTTGTTGTTTTAATAGAATGAATTTTGAAATGATGAAAAGAATATAGATAATTTACAAAATTTATAAGATAATGATTTCAACCGAGGTATATATTTGTATGTATTCCTGTTTATATATATATATATATATATATATATATATATATATATATATATATATATATATATATATATATAACAAGACGACAAGATTATGAAATAAAGTCACAAAACTATATATTGGTAGATATCGAATGGATCAGTAATTGAATAATGGAATACAAGCAAAATTTGGGGGATAGAAGGGACTCTTTATGCCAGGGAATTTCGAAGCCTAATTTGGCTGTTAACCATTACACTATTTGGCTGCTAAGCCTAATGCTAATAATTGTTGAGCTTGGCATTATCCAGATAAGTCTCCCCTTGTGGAATTGAACTCTTTCTCTTCCCCTTACGCATTAAGCTATATATATATATATATATATATATATATATATATATATATATATATATATATATATATATATATATCCTTTAACCACTTGTTCGTAAAATAGATTTTGAAAATGTACCAATTTTATTTTCATCATTTAAAAAAGTGTTTGACAAACAAATAACAAAGAAAATAAAATAATTATTTATACGTGTATTTAAATCTAAGTATGTCAAATTAGATGAGAAATTCGCTCTGTAGCAGTAAGTATTCCAACCCGAATAAACTTCCGAATCTTATTATTGTTTGTTTCGTGAGACACTTTGGCTCATAACGTAAGAAACGACATCCTCACAGCGCAGCACAGACAAGGGACGCGTTTTATAATGGCTGCCTTATTATTTCTCACCAGTCGCTGACAGCTACATCCTCTGTTGGTTGTAATCTTATCCTTTACAAAAATCCTTATTTGATATACTTTTTTTTTAATTGAGATGCAGGTTTTGTCCCAGACAACAGTCAGAGTCTCTTTCCTATTTTCTATAATGTAAACCGCCATCTTCCTTTTTACCCGACTTCCGTCCGAGACACTTCGTGTTTCATCTTTATTCGAAAAAAGTAAGTGACCTCACCTAATTTATTAAAGAATAAAAATCTACACGTTTAACGAGTTCATTTTAGCGCTTTTTGTCAGAGCGAGCCGGTAATGTAGAGAATAAAAAGAAATTACTATTAAAGCGCGCGACCTTCAAATAAGAGTTTTAATCCGTTGTTTAGAAGAAGTGATTTATGCCAAACTTCTAGGCTAAATATAACAGGTATCATAATACTTAATTTGCTGCACCTCATTATAACAAAGATCTATATAACACTTCACCAGGATCAGACTCGTAATTTCAGATAAAGACTGTTACGTGGAGATAGTCTCAAGGAATGACATATTAGATCTATTCCGGTGGATGGAGATGTCGAACCTCATCACCTTATTCCTCATTTTATCTTCGTGGACTTATGTTTTTTTTTTTAATTTATGACGTAGTAAAATTGATGAGATCCATTCTGTGATGACATATCTATTAAAATGATGAGGGAAATGTTCATCCTCATCTTCGTACTTACTCAACCAAATGAATAATTTTCGCATTTTTTTTTATTTAGATGCGTATTGATGTGGAGTTCTCTATTTAAATGCGTCCTCACAAAGGAATATTTACACACAAGATCGGTTTTTAGTTTATGAAAAATCCAGCTCTCCCAAAATCGGATTATAAGCAAAATAAAGAAAATGCATAACACTTTCTCTTATGCTGTCTTAGGACAAAAAGGGATGACTTGTACTATCAGAACAGATACTACACTTTGCTCGTAACTACAAAGTTATTTACTCTGTTTCTTTTTCTTTTTTTGTTTGTTTTGATTAACTCAATAAAATAGCAGCGTCAAAAATCATGACGTAACTAAAATATTATCCCACCCATAAAAATTGATTGGGAATACTTAATGATGTAAGTTAATATACTGATTACACCCGAAAATGATCCGGCATGCCGCCCATCTAAAACAACACGGGAAAATAACGACTACGATATTTCAGATGATCGATAAAGACACCGTCAGAAAAATCAGAACTTTCTTGTGTATCGGAATCAAAAGATGCCAAAAACGATTCTTTTAATGATCTTTTTTTTTTTATTTGATTTTGTTTAAAATAAATTCTTCGCCTATTTGTACTAATTATAAAATAATACATATTTATTGATTTTAAACTTGCAGTAAAACTGAAACTTATAGATTAGTCCCTCATTGGTGTTTTTATATTTAAGGAAATCTATGGACATTTAAAATGCCTTTTTTATGGTAATCTGGAAAAATAACAACTCTGTATATTAATATTTAGAGATATATGAATAATTGAAATCAAAATCGATTAGTGTATCGCAATCGGAAATTTAGTATAAAATCAGTAATTGTATCAGGATCGAAAAAATATTCGAATCATTCCATCACTATATATATATATATATATATATATATATATATATATATATATATATATATATATATGTTTACTGTATTTTGGGGAAGAGTTCCGACAAATTGCTCGATTACAAAGAAAGCCTTTTTCGATATAAGAGCTAAATATTTGTTTATTAATTATACCGAAGTTCAGAAAAACATTGGTACCGTCTGTTTCAAGCCCAACACAACGCGAAACCGTTAATGGTAACACGTAAATGATGTTCAGCTCTCGTCAGCCATCTTGTTTTCTGCCGCGAGGCAACTTTTTTTTCAGGTCCGCATTTGTTTGTTTATATAATGATGTATGTTTTATTTAACTATGGCTTATTCCTATTCCTGTATATTAAATTTTAATCCCGTATGAATTTCCTACTTTTTTATTTTTTATTTAATGCATATTAGTAATTAATTAGTTAGATGGCTGACGAGGGCCGAACTATTAGTTAATAAAACATGTTAAAAACACTTTCAAAAAGAGTTTAAAACATATTTAATTTTAAAAAAGAAAGCACAAAATAAGTGGATAGGCTTTAATCCGCGGAGTTTCGAAAACCTTCCTTCTTATCAGAGGGTAGGGATTAGCAAAATGCGAGATCGGATTTTGCAAAAGTATTTAATGAAACTACAAGTAAGTGAAAGGTCTTACTTGGTAAAAATAGTGAAGCAGAGGGAATAGGGGGATGAAAAACGTGATTACACGTAAATGGATAGTCTGGCAAAGTGTAAAATATCCAATAACGGTAAAATCCAAGAAAAAAATGATTAAATTTCAATTTCCACAATAAAATCTAAAGGAATCGCGTTAATAGAAGATGGTTCAAAGTAATCCAAAAGGCAGAATTTCATTGATAAATTCACAAATGGGTACAAGGAAATGAGTTCAAATAATATTCTTTAAAAAAAAGATAAATTTTGCGTAGAAAGAAGAAATGGAGAGATTTTAAAACAAGGGTGTCAAGGCCGATTAAAGAAAAATCATTTATACGTACATACATACGTACATACATACAAAAATATATATATATATAATCTACTTTTTTTATAAATGCCTTCATTACTTATTTATATGTCTTTATATCCCATGTATTATATCGTTAGTATCAAATAAAGTAAAAGCAAGTTATCGCATAGCAATAAAAAATAAACTCTTTTGATCAGGTTAAAATATAAAAAAGCAAGATGGCTACCATAAACCTCAGTAATCTTATAACGCAAAATCATTTTCGGATGAGAAAAATAGCATTCAAACTATGGATGCTTCGTAGTAATTTTTTGTGAATTGCCAATCTGAAATATAATCTAGTTTTCGTATTATTTTTGTTTAATTTGACCTCGTATTTATATTTGAGGATTTGTTTGTCGGTTAGTTGTTCTCCCACATTTCAATTAAGAATTAGATGTTCATGACTAATCGCGCAATTTAAGTTCTACATGCATCTGGGCGATTTTAGAATGGCCTAACACTATTGAGCGGTTTGTCACGCCTGCGCCTAAACTAAAAATGTCTGCGGCCTGTCAAACTTTTATTAAAACACAAAATTTTATCAGTCTGACATGTTAAAATTTATAATAAATTTTTGGCCACTTGAGCATTTCTTCGTCGGAATCACCTTTTTGGTTTAAGATGAGATATTAGAGAGTGCATAGCGAACATAAACAAATGCAAAGGCCGAATTAGAAATAATAACTAATAACACAAAATAGATTTTAAAACAAAATAACATTGTTTTTTTTTAAATAAATCATGAACATAAAGTTTTGTTTAAAACTGATGTAATGGAATAACCCAACATCCCTTCATAGATGAAATGAACGATGGATATATTTATCCTCTCACGTGATTGAGGCAGAAGAATAAACGACAGGAAGAGAATAAGAAAACAGGTCGAGCGACTTTCACAAGAAACACTCGTCTAGTTGAAAACACTATCAATAATTCCCCCCGCTCTTTATATGTGCCTAAACTTCAACGTAGATTCTATGAAAAAAGCTTCTTTCTTAGAACTGCACGCCTGTGGAATTGTCTTCCGTTTTCCTGCTTTCCAGCTGACTAAAATATGGTTGTCTTCAAGTCTAACGTAAACAATTTCTTGATGAGCCGTTCCATATAAGTTAACAACTTTACCGAATTTTCATTACTAATGATTACTATATTTTCCAATTTCTACTGTACACTCTTTAACCCTTATCCTTGAGTGGCCTCATGGCCTTGATAGTGTAGTGATTCCTGTGTAAAAAAAACATAACCCCGTGTTTCTGTCTGTATTCTTATTTAAAGTAAGGATATAACAAAAACAAAACTCAGTTTTGTGGGTTTAAAAGTTTTTTTTTATTTATTTGGATTCAAAAAATGCTTTACAAAAACTTTATGTTCATATTTTATAAATAAATAAAATACGTTTATTCTGTTAAAAAAAGGACCCCTATTTCCTGATGTTATGAGTTTCTTATAATCATTTAAAAAAAACACTCATTAATAAAAAAAAAACACGCATTCATTTTCGATTCGATCTTGAAATTGCATTTGGCTACCCACTTTAGGCACTCTCACAACTGAAAAGCAAAAAAGTGACCCCGTCCAATTCATGCACAAGTGCCGATATTTTTTCTACCCTTAATTTTTAAACTACATAGAAGCTACCTTCAATAAGTTTCCGGACTTTTTTTACAGCCATTTACATTTGTTGTAGACTCTTAAAAATTCAGTATGTTATTGCTGTGCATCTTTATTAGATAATGACTAATTTTTATGAGTTCGGTTCAAATGAACAGCTACAGCAGGAATTGGAATATACTCCACTTAATCCTGATTGTCACAGCTGATGAATTTTAAAAATGCAATCTCGATGTAAGCACCCTTATAAGGAACGATTTTCAAGAAAAATCTGTTGGAAAAAATGCCAGAGAAATGTATGGAATGCTATAGACTGCTTTTGGACCATCTTGAATGAATCGAGCATCAGTTTTTGAGTGGTATCAGATATTCAAATAAGTCTGTGGCGGATGATGATATGTGTGCGAGGGGTAAGGGAGTTAGAATAACAGCGTTGATTGGCCAAATATAGAATTTCATGGAAAAGGACCATCGTGTATCCATAGAGATAATACGTGCACAGTTTGATGTCAGTATGAGAACTATTAATTAAATAACCGCGAGAAACTGAAGATGTGAAAGATTTGCGCGAAGTTGGTTCTAAGGATGCTTAGAGAACGTTGGAAATGTGTTTTAGTCTGTCGCCTTTAAACACATAACATCATTGTAGTGACGTGCAATCCATAAATTTGTATGCGAAGTTTCATTGGCAAGCCATAATTAAATGTGAACATGCCACCTTAAGTTTCTCTAATTCTAAAGCCTCCCTTTATTGGTCTGCCACGTCACGCATACATATAAATTCATCATTTTAATTGTCTGTGGTTATAAACTTCGAAATTGGGTTTGTCTGTCACGCTTAGGTTTGGAATTAAATTCTTATTGCGTAATCGTTCATATTCAATGAACGTAATTTAAAAGGCATTATTCTTGGTAATTTTTCAATCGTGTAAAATTCAATGATGTTGCAAGATCGATAAATCAATTGCAGGTAATCCTATCGGATCAGACGCTTGAATGGTGCAGGACACGGATAAAAAGAGAAAATCAATCGAAGGTTCAAAGACGGTGGAAAAAATGATTACTTTTTTTCTAATAACATCGAGGTGCGAGAACAGCTGCCCTCTGACTTGCGTACAAAGAAACATAAACGAAAACGCACATGCGTTTGTATTTATTTGTTTGTGTATATATGAGTCTCATTTTGTGTGTATGTGAACACTGTTTAGGTTCATTAGTTACAGGCTCTGATAGTGATATATGTGTAGTTGGTTCGAGTTCTTCCTAATCATCGGCATCGCTTTCATATATACACAGTAAGAAACAAATCATTATGAATCCTGGAAAAATGTTAATCACTATATGCAAGTGTATTTTTATTTATCACATCTATATCACCCTAAAATCAAGTATATCTTAGTTAAATCAATAATGCTAAATAATATTTCAAATACTACAGTAGAGAAGAAACATCAAAATACAGTATTTAGTCATCTGATATTTGATGTAATACATTTGTAATTTTATTGTCTTATTTTCACTATATATATGCAATAGTTGCATCGATTTTGATAAAATATATTTAATACAAAGTGTGTTGCAATATTTTTAATTAATATTAGAGTAGATATTTAGATTGATGCCCACATCACCAATATATGACACAAGGTCAGGAAGCGAGGGTCTAAGCAAGCTCATCTAAAGGAGAGACATTTTTGCAATTAAGAACATTGCCTGAGTATCGGGGCACCTCAGGCAACAAGAAAAAAGCTTGCCCTAACCGAAAGCCAGGTGGTAAGGCCTGGGAGAGTGGACCTCCTGAGTAATACCCAGGCGGTGTGCCTCAGTCTGACAGGTACTGGGGCATTTCCCGGCCCTGCACCTGTCGGGCTGAGTGTCAAGAACGGATACTTGACGAGCACTCTACCAAGTCTCCCTGCAGCCGAAGCCACTATTTATAATAGGGGTGTCCCCCCTAAAAGTTAGGAGATTCTATTTATAAACATTAATAGGAAGCGACAAGTCAAATTAATTCAAGTTTATTTATCAACCAATCTGAAACCAGAATTGGCCAATAAAAATTGAATCTTTTACCATTCCAGTACATATTTTTTGTGTTAACACGAGAAGGCTTTTTGAGCTTTGCTTCCAACATTACAAAATCCAGAACCTGTTCAGAATATTGACTTACTAAAAATTCTTCATATTCAGAACGTGTACAAAAAAAGCAACGCATCGGGAACTCTTCTGAAATTAAAAATGGCTTCCAATTCAATAGTTTCATCGATATTAACAGTACTTGAATAAAATATATTTAATGAAAAGAAAACAAGTTACCATCTTTTTAATACATTCATTTTCAAATAAAACAATTATAAAAATATTATATATATATATATATATATATATATATATATACTATACAGATTTATTGAGGTATAACGGTGAATAGGAGGGTTTATTGTTCATTCTCATTCTATCTCTCTCACACAAGGTGTGTGGAGTCCTTTTTAAAAGAATAACAACGAAAATTCGGCTACGCGTCGCTGTCGGTCAGTCCAGCTCTCCTTCCTTTCCTCCTCTCTCTCATTCACTCTCATTTTCTTCTTCTCTTATATTCTCCCCTTTTCGTTTTTCCTTTTTTTTCCCTTTCTTCTCGAGGCAAAATTCTCTTCATATTTTACTTTAAAAAAGCCTATTCATTATCGCTTCAGCGAATTTTTTTATTTCTTCTCATTATTTATTTACAATCTTGATAAAAAAAAATGCCATAATTTTTATCCAAATTACAAAGATATTTATATTAATCTATTCATAGAAAGTTTTGTCTGATGCTTATCATATACTTTTGAATGAAGTGTTTATTATATTAATTTTGGATTCAAGTAACTGACTACGAGGTGCCTTCAATACGTTTCCAGACTTTATTGTACATGCGTTTAAAACTATTTTGCATCTTGGATCAACTTGAGAAGAGTTTCATGTAAGCTTAATTATTATGCGCGGTTTGTTTTTATATTAGTTTTTTACATATCCAACATTTTTTGACTATTTTTTTTTATTTGGCAAGTTATAACTACAATAAATTGCGGTTTCAGCTAATGTCTTAACAAACAAATTATAGCATTGCTACGAATATAATTTG
>NC_136513.1:41162772-41245272 GCF_053919585.1 Euprymna scolopes
TGAGCGAGGATAAGGTGGAATTAGGATAGCCGTTTATGGAGAGTGTGTGTAGGAAGTTGTTAGTGTGCAGAATTTTGTCGGGTGCATTGGTACACTTGTTGCGTATGCTATGCGTATGAAAAAAATATATATGCTAGTATGCGTATGAAACTAATATATATATATATATATATATATATATATATATATATATATATATATATACTAGCATGTGTTCACGGCTGTTGGGAGGTGTGGGTTGACCAAAAAAAAGTGGTAGTAGGAAGCCAGGCTAAAACACGTACCGCGAAGGAGGAAAATAATTGGAAAAACGTGATGTATTTGCTGTTACGACCACTGGCAATTGACGTAGGTTAAAAATCCACGCTAGACAATCGAAAAGAAAGGATGAATTTCGAAAGATCGGTAGAAAAGTTGCCAGCTGAGTGTGAAGATATTAATGGTTTTAGCCAACTTTCAATATTTGTTGACTGAAGGTCGAGTTATAAAACGATACTGATCTTGTGAAAATCCGTCGCCTCCGTCGAAAGTTTTAGACAGGCATGCAAACATACATACGCACATACATACATACATACATACATTTATATATTGTGAGCTCAAATTTTAGACCATAACCGATTACAAAGCTTGCCCTATCCCTGAATACCCTTTATGCAAAATTTCCAATATTGAGACCAGAAATTGTCCGAGTAATTTGGTAGAGAGCGCAGGCCATTATTTTTTAAATGTGACTCCTATTATGACCTCTTAGCATTTATTGTTTTGGGATTAAATCAAGTTATTAGTTAGATCCATGTCCAAAGAACCTATATATCAAATTTCACTAGTTGATACTCAAAATTGACGGATGGGTTTGGTAGAGTTCTCAAATGTTAAATCGTTGCACTTTGATCCCTTACCAGCCAAATTTATGGCCGAAATATATTACAAAGATTTTCCCAAATCGCAATACCCTGTGTAGCAAATCTCGGCTCTGTAGACTGAAAATTGACAGAGATACTATGCAGAGAAATGTACAGACAGACAGGCAGAAAGATACTTTCACAATTATATATATATATATATATATATATATATATATAATCCCCATTATATAGTGATCTTATATAATTTTGGACTATTTTGTTCCTCTTCTACTTTATGCCCTATCTTAAATCTTATTACTTCCCTCAAAGACTAAATCTTAATATTAAGCCAGTTTTATATATATAACAAGCCTAGGTGCCCGGCGTGGTTCGCGTGTGTGGAGTGGTGTGTTGAGAAAATAAAAAAAAAGTTAGTAGATAGGCAGGCTCGAACCCGTACCGTGAAAAGACAAAGAACGCGAATAAAGTATGAGGTATTTACTATTGCCCCTATCACCAAACCGGAAGGGACGTAGGTTTAAATTCAGCCAAGCCAATCGAAAAGGGGTGACAGCTTTCGAAAATATCGGCGAAAAAAACTACCCCTTCCCGTATAAAAGTCGCCAGTATTGGGTGAATTATTTATGTTTTTGGTCAATTTTTCAATATTTGTCGTCCGAAGGGTCGGGCTTCACACGCATACCAATGTCGTGAAAATATGTTGCTTCTGTCGAAAGTTGTAGCAGACATACAAACATACATACATACATTTAAACAGACAGGTGAGATTTATATTATAGAAGATTACATTTTGTATAATTCTGTCGTTTTTCCTCTTCTGATGATAAGCATTTCGGTTCGAAACGCCACAGCTTAGAGAGGTTTATTTCATTAATTTTTCTTTTTGACTTGTCATTATTCTCCTGATGATAAAATAAAGTTACATTCAACTTTTATTCTTTATCTTTTATTTAATGTTTAAAATTTCTAATTATTAACAATGTTTAGCTTTTTCTATCTTAATAAAATTTGCTTTGTAAAAGCTACATTCTTTGGTAACCTAATTGTATATCGTATTCCTCCGCTGTATGTAGAGTTCTGTAGCGAGAGAGAATAAGACTTTCTTTTTTTTTACATAGGCGCCACCACTTATCAAGGCCGAGAGGCTACTCACCGATAAGGGTTAAAGAGTGTACAGTAGTCAAAAGAACAATATAGTAATCGATAGTAATGGAAGTTCGGCAAATTTGTTAAAACCCAATACCACGCAATCGCAATAGTGTTCTTGCGAATATAATGCATGATAACAGACAAAAATTTCTCCTAGTTTCGTCAGGTTTAGAAAAGCCGTAGTCGTCCAAACACTAACAAACACACTCGCAATCCGGTTTGGAATCCCAGCTTGAAGATTTCATTATGTTTATCCAATGTAAGAATATGTGATACAACGTGGTACCTCTCTTTGGATAACCATACTTGTAAATAATATATGTCCTATTTTCGCTTTGTTTTCCACCATGTGTCATATATGTGTCAACGATATTTTTTCTTGGCTTGGTTAATTAAATTTTTATTACGGCCAATATGGCCGCATAATTGACTGTCCTGTCGGCGATCTCTGAATATTCATGATGTCTTGTTTTCTATAGTTGGCTCACACTCAATAAATCATAACAGCGGAAATAATGAAAACTGATTTATTATTCGAGTTTTATTTTTTACATCTTATCCAAAAACGTGGTCACAAAATAATCATTAGAAGCTGGCGGGCCTTCATAACACAAAGGCAATACGTTTATACGAAACTAATGAAAATCAAACCTTTTCTTGTTAATAATTAACAAACAGCATAAATATTTATTCATTTCGATTTATATTATTTAATAAGTTATATTGTTTAATGACTTATATTATTTAATAATTTATATTATTTAATAATTTATATTATTTAATAATTTATATTATTTAATAATTTATATTATTTAATAATTTATATTATTAAATAATTTATATTATTAAATAATTAATATTATTTAATTATGTATATTATTTAATAATTTATAGTATTTATTATTTATATTATGTAATAATATATATTATGTAATAATTTATATTATTTAATAATTTATATTATTTAATAATTTATATTATGTAATAATTTATAGTATTTAATAATTTATATTATTTAATAATTTATATTATTAAATAATTTATATTATTTAATAATTTATATTATTTAATAATATATATTATTAAATAATTAATATTATTTAATTATGTATATTATTTAATAATTTATAGTATTTATTATTTATATTATGTAATAATATATATTGTGTAATAATTTATATTATTTAATAATTTATATTATTTAATAATTTATATTATGTAATAATTTATAGTATTTAATAATTTATATTATTTAATAATTTATATTATTTAATAATTTATATTATTTAATAATTTATATTATTTAATAATATATATTATTTAATAATTTATATTATTTAATAATTTATATTATTTAATAATTTATAGTATTCAATAATTTATATTATGTAATAATTTATATTATTTAATAATTTATATTATTTAATAATTTATAGTATTTAATAATTTATATTATTTAATAATTTATATTATTTAATAATTTGTATTATGTAATAATTTATATTATTTAATAATTTATATTATTTAATAATTTATATTATTTAATAATTTATATTATTTAATAATTTATATTATTTAATAATTTATGTTATGTGATAATTTATAGTATTTAATAATTTATATTATTTAATAATTTATATTATGTAATAATTTATGTTATTTAATAATTTATATTATTTAATAATTTATAGTATTTAATAATTTATAGTATTTAATTATTTATATTATTTGATAATTTATATTATTTAATAATTTATATTATTTAATAATTTATAGTATTTAATAATTTATATTATTTAATAATTTATATTATTTAATAATTTATATTATGTAATAATTTATATTATTTAATAATTTATATTATTTAATAATTTATATTATTTAATAATTTATGTTATGTGATAATATATATTATTTAATAATTTATATTATTTAATAATTTATGTTATGTGATAATTTATAGTATTTAATAATTTGTATTATTTAATAATTTATATTATTTAATAATTTATATTATTTAATAAGTTATATTATTTTATAATTTATAATATTTAATAATTTATAGTATTTAATTAGTTGGAATTCTTGTTGAGATGAGTATTATTTATTCTTTTATTTATTGTGGACTATTATCCTCTTATTTTAGTTTGTGTTTCACGACGTTTCGGCCTACTATTTCTCTGGCCTTCATCCGGTTGTAACCGTGACTGGATAGCAACTCTGAATTTCCTAACGGCATTCTCAGCAATTACTGCCTTCCATAGTTTTTTTTTTCGTCTCACCAAGTTTTGGGCACGAAGCCTCTGGCCGTGGTGAGACGAAAGACGACTATAAAAGGCAGTAATTGCTGAGAATGCAGTTAGGAGATTCAGAGTTCCTATCCCGTTACGGTTACCACCTGACGAAGGTGAAAGGATTAGTTAGCCGAAACGTCGTAACACGGCAACTAAAGGATGAGGATAATATTCCGCAATAAATAAATGAATTGTTGCGATTTGTTTCGTTCTTTTATTCGGCGCCGATTTAAAAAAAAAGGCAATAATTCTGAAGAAAAAAAATAAGACGAATCCCCCCCCCGGACATTTAGATAGAGGACTGTTGTCATATTTCAGTTGTTTAATGTCTGCCCCATTTGATGGTTCTGGATAAGGTGTTGAAACGTATCTGTAATTTGACTATTCCCCTCACTTTCTTCTTCTTCTTCTTCTTCTTCTTCTTTTTCTTCTTCTGGTCCTGGATATGACCTAAAACTATATCCGATGGTGAGGCCCCACCTTGCGGGCCTTGGGGAGTGTGGAGCCACCCTTTAATTGCCATTGTTCCCAGGTCCACTCTGACGCGGAGTGGTAGTACCTGTTAGGGTCCCAACTATGGGTGAAATAGAATCCGACTTAAATACAAATATACTCCATTAAAAATCGTTTTTCAAAATAACTAGATTCGGCATTAAATAACATGAAAAAGGTTGATATGCCGTAAAACAAAAACAGCCAACCAATCTTCTTCTTCTTCTTCTTTTTCTTCTGCTTCTACTTCTCTCTCTCTGTACTTCTCTCTCTCTCTCTCTCTCTCTCTATCTCACGCACATACTTTTAATGTTTTTTCGCTCTATAAATAATATTATGCATTGCGTTCTTCAGAATTCCCTGCTTCTTATGTTCCAGCTCGTTTTACTCGTTTGGTCTAGTGGTCTTCATCAATTCACTGTTCTGATATTTCATTGTAACAAGTCCTCTTATCATCGTAATTTCGGTTCAACAACTACTGGCTTATAGACTCTCCTGCTGACTGCTTTACCTTTTCTTACGTTTTCTTTTTGTTCCTTTTCAGATAAAGGCCAATATGTATCTCTTGTTTTTGCAAGAATTATATTTCGCTTTGGTAAAAACGCTGAATTATATAGGTTCATGCCTTGTCGGTGGCGATTTCCATAGTAAAATAGAAAAGTTATGCATAATTAAAAAAGGAAAGTTTTTCATAAGTTAAATTGTTCTTAAATGTCAACGTTTTTTGTACTTGGGTTGAGATTTACGATTGTAACGTTGCCGTTACACTTGTTACACGATTAGCTCATTATCTTGACTGAAGGCAACGAAAAGACAGCTTTCTGTCCAATCTTATCTCAATTCTAGTAATTTTATCCCACCTAGATTCTTCCCTCATTGCTAACCGTATTTCTGAAAAGAGTTTTCCTATGCAAAACTATTTTAAGCATTACGCAAATAAGAAACAATAAATGCTTATATATCTGTTTTCCTCTCAGCATTTTAAAATTTCACATTAAAATTGCAAACATGACATCACATTTAAATTTAAGATGACGCTATATTGAAATTCCAAAGATTACGTCATATTGAAATTCCAAAGATGACGCCATATTGAAATTCCAAAAATGACGTGAGATTTAAATTCCAAACATGACGTGATATTTAAATTCATGAAATATGATGCTAGATTTAAATTCCAAAGATTATGTCGCATTTAAGTACCAAAACTTACGTGACACTGGAATTCCAAACCTAGGGTGGCATTTAAATTCCGAAGATCACGTGATATTTGAATTCCAAACATGACGTGACATTTACATTCCAAGGATGACGTGACATTTGAATAACGAACGTGAAGTTATATTTAAATTCCAAACGGCCATCGCATTCACAATCCAAACATGATGCCACATTTAAATTTAAAAACATGACGTCACATTTAAATTTCAAACCTGACTTCACATTTAAGATTAAAACGTGACGCCCATACATGCATTATTTCTAACCAGTATCTTCTTATTTTCAAACAACAGACCCTCAAAATAAGGACGCACCTAATTAATTCATAATTCATAATTAATAATTCATGGAAAGTGTTCAACTGAGCTTCAATCTATGGTCCCCCCTCGCCAAACTTTCACAAGAGACACTAGACTAGCTGAAAACATTATCAATAATTTTCCCTCACTCTTTATCTGTGTCTAAACCTAAACATAGATTCCATGAATAAAGTTTATTCCTTAGAACTGCACGCCTGTGGAATTGTCTTCCGTTTTCCTGTTTTCCAGTTGTCTATAATATGGTTGTCTTCAAGTCCAACGTGAATAAATTTCTGATGAGCCGTTCCACTTAAGTTAACAAATTTACCGAACTTCCATTACTATCGATTACTATATTGTCCCTTTGACTACTGTACACTCTTTAACCCTTATCCTTGAGTGGCCTATCGGCCTTGATAAGTGGTGACATCTATGTAAAAAAATTAATATATTCTACTGACGATTATATATTTTCTCTACTGTTATATATTGAGGAACTTTGTGTGTATGTGGAGGATCTGAGTGTGTGAGTGTGTGAGTGCGTGAGTGCGTTGGTTCCATATTGTTTTAAAATGTCACACAAACTTACTATGTTTCTACCAGTTTTAAATAGGTTTTGTATCGGAATGTCTTCGATAAGTATCGGTAATAGATAAACGATGAAATCCGATAAAAAAGCGATTTTTGACTAAATTACATCACAAGTGCATGTGAAGGGTTTATTACCACACGAGCATAAAGGCCCGGCATATAATATCAACAGTTCGCTCGTTGGTATAATAGGGGCGCGTACGAAATGAATGTTTCAATTTAGAGTACAATTTAATCATCGTACTTGATTTTTACATTTTAAACTTTAATCCAGGCCATTATCACTGCACGAGTTGAAATGGCCTGGTATATAATGCCAATAGTAATTTCTTTGATATGACAGGGGTGCGTTAGAAATGAATGTTTCTGCTTAGAGCATAATTTTATTATGATATTAGATATTTTTATTTTAAACTTCAATTAAAGTCATTATATAAAATAAATTATAAAATCAGTAGTAAGTTCTCGAACATGAAATGTAGACTAAAATGTATTGTGAACTAAGTTTTCGGTGGGGGGAGGGGATTGAAAATAGGCGATTTTACACGTTTTGATGAATATTAAATTTGAGAGAGTGAAGAATTCTTTGATACCATTTCATTCGATGGCAACGTCGAGTCTCTCTCCTAGTTATTGATATTTAACAGAAATCTCTACAAAGATATATTTCGGAAATTCCACATTCATTATATGGAAAGATAAAATGTACATGTTTTTTGTGTCCTACTTGGAGTATATGAATCTTGGATACTACTAAAAATCTTACTAACTTACCTGTTTCCAAGGTAAATAGCTTGACGCTAATCTAATTCATAAAACACCCGATGTTTGTGTGTCTGTTTCCATTTTTGCAAAGTGCATCTCATTCGAGAGAAAGGTCGCAGAGCGGCACGAGTCAAGTCAAATAATGGCGTTTTTTGTTCACCGTTGTTCTTTTATTTTGTTTAACGGGTAAAAATAGTTGCTAGACGTCCAAATTGAAAGAGAAAGGTTAATTGATTGTTATAAGTTGACTAATCATGTTATTAATTCGCATGCGCAAATATATGTATTTATACGTTAAAGCCAATTCATTTTTAACTATTTCTTAACCAATGACAATAGCTCAAGCGGTAACGACGAAGGCTGGGGTGCTTAATGTCTTAGTTCTAATTCTAGTTGCTGGTAGTCAATTCATTTGTTTTTATATTTGAAATAACTAGTATATATTGGACACAATATAATATACGATAGGCGATAGATAATTGGCTATATAATCATCATCATAATCACATCTTCCGCTTGGTGCAGGTTTATGTTTGTTTTCTGTTATTTTAGGGCTTTTGAACCCATCGTTCTTACTTTTAAAATATCATCTTGCTATGTTGGTCTTCATAATTATTACGCTAAAACTTTATTTTTTTAATAATTCATCTGATCGCAACGCTCACCTTTGTTTACAAAATTCTCGTACGATGATATTTATTCTATTAATATATCTCATTCCATCCATTGGAATTACCGATTGTATTTGGATTTTATATGTAAAAGCAAATATGTTCCTCCTCCGTGTATAATGGATTATATTCATGGTACAATCTCAAGAGAAAGGAGAAAAACAACAATAAATACAAATTATGAAGGTAATATTTCTGAAGCCGTGTCTAAGCATCACCAAAACGTGGTTCTGTCCGTCAGTCTCTCCGCCCTCCAGCTTGAAACAATTCAGTTTTAAATAGAAATTTTTGTTGTTAAGTACGGCCGCAACTTATTTTAGATACAGCCGATACTTTATTGCTCATGGAGATTTAGTATCTGTCTGTCTGAATCTGAAACTATTGTTGTACAGTTAATACTGGCCATGTGGCATATGTTTAACTGAAGCCTGAACTATACTTTTAATTCGAAAATAATAAAGACTAGGAGAAGGGGGCCGCCGGTTTGCCCAGTCGTAAAATATGCTTAAATATGATATTTTAATGCGTCCAGATTTCGTATATATTAGAGAGTCGTGGTTTTATGAGTATAAAAATATTTGAATGCCATCAGTTAGAATCAAAACTAAAGCAAAACTGTAGCATTCAAAGCTGGTGACGTTACCACTGTACCAACGTGACACGTATACGACCTGGGTTAAATTAAACTAAGATGAATGCACGAAATGTATAACGAATTTTGTTCATTTTTTGACCTTTTAAATTATTTTAACCGGTTAAAGACCAATAAAAGAATGGCCCATAAAAATTCAAATCGTTTGAGGCCCCTAGCGACGCTCTGCAACTCTTATTTTGGGAAGTAATAGAGTTTGAAAATATGGAGACAGACAGACAGACATACATAGTGAGTTTTATAAATTAGAATTTGTAGCGGCCTATCGAAACTTATTCCTAATGTTTATAAAATTACCAACACAGCGTTCGGTGTTTTACTCGGTCATACACATTATATTTTAATTCATGTAGATTTGTATATATTATTATAGAGCAAATTCGCTCGTAGTCATTACCAAATACTAGCGCGGAGGGGGGCATTGCCCTATCGTAAAATACGCTTACATATGCTATTTTAATTTGTCCAGATTCTGTATTATTATAGAGTCCTAGTTTTAAAAGTATAAGAAAAAAAAAAGCAATTCCGTTGCCATCAGCTAGAATCGAAACCGAAAAAAACTGGTTACGTTACAACTGTACCAACATGGCACGCATATGAACAATAACAATAATCTAAGATAAATATACAAAATGTATAACGACTTTTTCAATTTTGACCCATGTTTAACCCCTTAAAACTATTTTAACCGGCTAAAGACCGATAAAAGAACGCTAGGTAAAAAAATCAATTTATTTGATGCCCCTAGCTCTGTTCTGCGACGTTTAGTTTTGGAGGAGATAGATTTTGAAAATATGGAGACAGACAGACATATAACTTTTATATATTAGATATAGCAACGATTTCAATGAATTATATATATAATTGATTATATCTGTTTCTTGAGAAACTTTTAGTCCCTTTAGGAACCCCGGTCAACTGACAAAGAGAACTCAGCAAAAAGCAAGGAGAGACTCATTCCGTTCTCGTCCCGTCTTCCTGGAAATTCCAGCGCCGACGTTTTTACTGGATATAACTGCTGGCCAACCTTAGACCCCACAAAGAACTATTGCCTGACCTGTCTAACCAGACATGGTTATATACCCCGAAGGGTTCCTGCTATTAACGGGGGTTAGCTTGGTATATGAGTTCGTGTTAGGCCTTTCCGATCACAGGACCCCCTCCAAAAAAAACAACTATTCTGGTCACATAGAACAACTATCACAGCACGACAGTTTGGCATAATCTTCTACACGAAGTCAGGATTTGACGATGGTTTCTGGTATTGCCGTTTTCATAAGAACTTTCCGTAAATCCAGGGAAACAGAGCAGTCCACGTAAAGTTGTGTTTGTTTTTGTTGATCCGCAGGCCACAGTTCTCTCTCAAGCGTCGAAGTAGGCACTCCTCGCCTGATAAATGGTTCCTAAAAAATAACTAAATTTGATCGTCCGGTTTGATCGTAACCCAAATTCCCCCGTAGAAGCAATAACTACAAACTCCAGTCGTCGTTTATTTATTTATTTTTTTGTCATAAAAATATATTAACTAAATAAAGTGTCACTACACAGGAAAACATATAGGTACTTGAAACTAATTACCTAATAGCTATGTGTTTGGTTCAACAGGTGTCGTATCGTCTGTATCCGAGAGGGCTTTCACCTGATTAACGGTTATATACAATTCCAGGTGTAATTTTCATATGTAATCGACCTCGTAACAATCACCTGCATCTGATTTTTTTCTCTTTATATATCACAGACAGTCGGCAGAGAGATTATACGTGATACGCCCAAATAGTTTTCTACCCCCCTCCGATTTTTTGCCTTCTAAATAAACTCTTTCTTTTAAAATAGTTTTGTTGCTTTTTTACGTATTCGCTGTTGTCGGTCGTTCAAAATGCAATTTTCCAGTCTATATAAATGTTATCATCTACTTTTGTCACTGATACAAATATATATATACACACTGACAGCGAAGTAAGATCACAACACAGTTGATCTATAAAAATATATTGTTTTTGTGTCACACTGACAAATCAGATTTTATTTATAAATTCTCACCATTATTTTAACGTTTCTAAAAGGTGGTGCAAGGATAAGCGGTTTTCGGGCGAGAAAGAAATAATGAACAGCATGCCACTTTCTCTGACTGACTGCTTTTTTTGTGGCGATTTTATTTATAAAATCATTGTTTTTCCATTAGAATGTTTAATATTTTCTTATATCTATTTCTGGTAAAAATTATACATTCCATTAGAAAATGGCGAAAAATCCCGAATTCTTTGCATTGAATCCATTTGCGCGTGTGTAATCTATCACATGATCTTTTTCGAGGTTGCCTGCCAATATCTTGCATTTATTTTGTGCTTCGTTTTCGACTATTAATTATTTTATTAGGGTTGTTAATAAGCATTCCTCTAAAATGTGATGCTGAGGCGTTCCATCGCTAAATGAATATTAATAACGGATGAATCTTAATATTAGACGCCATATTTTATATTTTTATTACATTTGCAAAAGCTAACTTTCTTCATAACAGTGACCTTAGTTTTCTAACTATAAATCATTCCAGGAATTGAAATAAAGCACGTTCCTGAATTTTGCTTGTAAAAAAAAAGTAAAGATTAGTTCACGTGAAGAGAGTATTTGTGTCCCCAGGTAGATTATGATATATGATGGGTTTATAACGAAAGAAAAAAAAACGGATAAAGTTAGTTCCATATTCTCGAGCAAATATTTGTGTTCTTCTTTCAAAACGCTGTGGAATTTACAGAGAAAACACATTTTTGATTGATTTCCTGGATCAGGAATGCCACATTTTTTTTAATCAGGAACATAGGGAAAAAGCAAAGGCAAAAATGGAAGCATCGTGCTGATATTTCTCTAGTTTTGATCTCGCTGTTATAAGACATGCTTGGAAAATATATCATACAGAATATTAGTTTGTATGAAAATAATATTGTTTTTTAAAACTTTAACTGAAAAGATTATGAGTCAGCACAGTAAATGCATTAACCTTGTTGAATTAAGCGACATTTAGGTAGATTCCCATAAATGAATTGAAATAAATAAAACAATATTAATTATGTGTAAAAAAAAACTGTATTTTTACCTGATATTATATATATTTATCTGTTACAAAAGAAGCGAACACGCTGTTAGATTTTTCTTTCTCAAATGAAATCAAGAATTGCATGCACACACACACATACACACACACACACACACACATATATATATATATATATATATAATATAAAGCTGAATGTCTGTGTGTGTGTGCGTTTGTGTCTGGTCACGAATAGGCTCCTATAAGGTTTACTATTTAAAAAACTGATTACATATAATGATAGAAGATGTATCGAGATACAGAAAGGAATATGTTTGATTCTGCAGAACGGCGATTCTTAAAATTGTGGGGTCTGCACTCGCGCCTGGTCCACAAAGTAGGGAAATAAAAAATGTAAAAATTAAAAAAAAACGTTTACAAGTGTTTTTGATATAGATGTACATAATAATACTTTGATAAGTATGTTTTAACTTAAATAGGGTTGGTATAATAAAATTGTAGGATCTGCGTTCGTGCCTGGCCTCCATAGAATGGAAATAGGCACAAACTTTAATAAAGACTTTTCATATCTATCTGCGTAAGTATACTTTGATAATTATGTTTCAGTTTGAAGCAATATGGTATAATGAAATTATGGGGTGTTCGTTCGCGCCTGACCTTCATAGAATGAAAATATGTCACAAAGTTTAACAAGTTTTTTTTTAATATAGATCCACAGAATATTGTGATAAGTGTTTCATTGTGAACCGGTATGGTATAATAAATTATGAGGCGTATCTTTTCTATTTTTACTTTCATCATATTTTGCTTTGGTTTTGATACCGCTAAATTCGAAACTATCTGTTTACAACCCTTCGTTTTCATAACCTATCATAATTTCATAAATCAGAGTCCATTTTCTGTAGGCTGTTTTTGAACCCAGTAAACGACGGGTACTTTTGCTAGTATATATATATATATATATATATATATATATATATATATGTGTGTGTGTGTGTGTGTGTGTGTGTGTGTGTGTGTGTGTGTGTGTGTGTGTACAGGGTGACCCCAGAAAACGGGCCTCGACCCTAATTACGCTCTGTTTCTTTGTGTTTTGTCCAAATAAAATGAAACTTTGGTCATAACTAGTTTATTATATTCAAAACATCACATCAACACACTAGGGTATTTGGCCTTTTTCCCCCCGTTCTACAGAATATGTTCTAGACGGCCTTTATTTAGCTTTTGTTTTTTTTGGGGGGGATGGGTCACCTTGTATATATGGTTTCCGCAAAGCAGAGCTGACAGGAAACCTTAGGTTTTACATCGGAATGTTTCTTTCCCATGGATGCATGTTTTGTCAAACAGGGAGGGTCATCTCTCCCTTTATATATTTCTGCGTGAAAATGCTTTAAAACCCTAAGCGAAGTCAAGGAAGTTGTGTGTGTGTGTGTGTGTGTGTGTGTGTGTGTGTGTGTGTATGTGTGTGTGTGTGTGTAGATAGATAGATATATATATTAGTTGACTGTTTACGAAAAGTCCTACCATTGAATGATACAAACATTAATCTCTGGGGTGGAATAACCTAAAATTGATTACTTACTAAGCGAGACTAAGCACCATACATACATACATATATATATATATATATATATATATATATATATATATATATATATATATATATATATATATATATATATATACAGTGATGATCATATTTATTGGCACGGTAAAATAAAAGTTAAATTTTGTCTAATAAATTCTAAAAAAGGGATTAAATTAAAGAAAATAACAAAGTATATTATGTATTTTTAACTGGCCTTTCCGATGCAGCAATCGGATTTTAGAAAAAATAAATAACAAAGGAACAACAAACATAATTGCAAAAAAACCCTTGTTCAAAATTATTGGCACGATTTATTTAATAATCAATTGTATAGCCTTTGGCCTTGATTACCTTCCTCAGTCGCTTTTCATAGTTTACAACCAAGTTGTTGCACTCTTCAGTAGTAATTTTAGCCCACTCTTCCTGACAATAATCCTCCAATTGAATAAGATTCTTAGGTTTCCTTTGCATTACCCTCAATTTTAATGTTCTCCATAAATTTTCAATTGGATTAAGGTCTGGGCTTTGTGATGGCCACTCCAAAACATTAATATGATTGTCCTCAAGCCATTTCTTAGTCAGTTTAGCCGAATGCTTTGGGTCATTATCTTGCATGAACCACCAACGACGACCAAGTGAGAGCTCTTTAGCAGAGTCTTTCAGGTTTTCATCCAATATTTTAACATAATCTTCCTTTTTTATGCTACCTGTGACCTTAACAAGTCGCCCTGGTCCAGAGGCAGCAAAGGATCCCCAAAACATCAAACTGCCTCCACCGTGCTTCACTGTGGGTATGGTGTTCTTAGGCAGGAAAGCTTCGCCAGATTTTCTGTAAATATAAGACAATTTATTATGGCCAAATAACTCTATTTTCGTTTCGTCAGTCCATAGAACACGTTTCCAGAATGCAACATCTTTATCAATATGGCGTTTTTCAAAGGCTAACCTTGCTTTCAGGTGCATAGGCTTCAATACGGGAGTCTTTCTCGGACGACATGCTTTTAAACCAGCTCTCTTCAAAACTCTACCAACTGTATGTCGAGATACATTCACTCCAGAGGTGCTCTGTTCATCAACAATCTCCCCAACAGAGATCCTTGGGTTTTGTTTTACTTGTCGAACAATTTTCCGTTCATCTCTTGGGGAAAGAATCCTTTTTCTCCCTCTACCCTCTAAACTCATAACGTGGCCTTGCGATTTGAACTTATTTATTATGGCTCTAACAGTGGATTTGGGAAGGTTTAGCTTCTTTGAAATCTTATCATAGCCCTCCCTATTGGTATGGCATGCTACAACAAGCTTCCTGACGTCGTCGCTGTGTTCCTTAGTTTTAACCATGGCGATTGAAAATTATAATTTAGTCACTTATAATAGTTTAAATAAATCGCTATCTAAAAATTATCTGAAAAAAATTATTCACTGAATTAGCGTTAAACAAGCATAATATGGCTATAAAAAAGTTCAGAAAGCACGTAAACCGGAAATTGATTGATATTATACTGATACTAAAAGAAAAACAAAGCCGTGCCAATAATTTTGAACAAGGGTTTTTTGCAATTATGTTTGTTGTTTCTTTGTTATTTATTTTTTTCTAAAATCCGATTGCTGCACCGGAAAGGCCAGTTAAAAATACATAATATACTTTGTTATTTTCTTTAATTTAATCCCTTTTTTAGAATTTATTAGACAAAATTTAACTTTTATTTTACCGTGCCAATAAATATGATCATCACTGTATATATATATATATATATATATATATATATATATATATATATACATATATATATATATATATATACATATATATATATATATACATATATATATATATATATATATATATATATATATATAATTACTTTTTTAAAATAATAATTGAATACCTACAGACACTAGTATTTCATCCTTTCGGGAATGTTCAGTGCAGGGTATCACGATTAACACGAGTCGACAGACGCGAACTCGGCAACACGAGCCGTCTCTGGCTCGATTAGCGAAGACCGTATCCATTCGGCTACCATTAACCGTGTGAAATAATGTTAAATTTAAACATTTCAATTTTTAATCTTCTTTATGTCAGTCAGACAGTGATCTAATCGTTATACGATGATCTATGCATAAGAGCTTAATTGACCGACTTTGATTCAACTGAAATGCTCAACGATAAGAAACGATTATCTTAAAGGGGGTGTCATAATATAATTAAATATATATATATATATATATATATATATATATATATATATATATATATATATATACTAGCAGTTCGGCCCAGCTTTGGTCGGGGGCCTAAGTACTGTTCATACCTTGCCTTACGTGTGAATACACTACATAAGTTTTCAAATGTTTAGATCAAAAATTGGCTGAGTAATTTCCTAGACGTAAAATTTTCTATAACTTTTACCCCGATTTTAACCCCTTAAACATCTATTTTTTGGCTCAAATCAAATAAAAATTTGATCCATGTCCAAGTAACCTACATTTAAAATTTCAAGTGTTTAGACCCAAAATTTGGCGGAGGAGTCTGGTAGAGTTTGTTAAAGGTCGAATGCGTCAACATTGACCCCTTAGAAGGCTTTCCCAAATCTGAATACTTCTTATGTACAATCTTGAGTCTGTAGACTGAAAATTGACAGAGTTATTTGGTGCACAGACACACACGCAGACGTTTTTAATTTTATATATACTAGCAGTTCCACCCGGCTTTGATCGAGCCATACGTACTGCTTATAACTTTATGTGCATATGTAAATATTAAAAGGTGTGAATATGTACGGTAATGCCTTTCTATATATTAGGCTTCTTTAACTTCAATAGAGCAAAGTTGGTAGAGACCGCTGACGTCAAATTTGTTAAACTCAATTTTTACTCCTTAACATTTATTGTTTTGGGCTCAAATAAAATGAAAATGTTGGGCCCATGTCCAAGTAATCTATACCTAAATTCTTAAGCTTTTAGACCCAAAATTCGCGGAGGAGTTTGGTAGAGTTTTCAAAAGTCAGCTATTTCAACTTTGAACTCTTGAAACCGAAATTTTCGACTATTAACTAATGAAAAGGCTTGCTACATGTCTGAATACCCTTTATATAAAATGTCAAATGTTTACACCCAAAATTAAATGAGTAGGTTGATAGACACCGCAAAGATAACATCTTTTGAACTACGACCCCATGGAAGCCAAATTTTCAGATAAAAAAAACGATTAAAAAGCTTGTCATATGTCTGAATATACTTTATGTATAGTTTCAAATTTGTAGACAGAAATTAGCTGAGTAAAAAAAGTAAATTCATCTGAGACCGCAGAGTTCAATTTTTTTTTAAATTTGCCTCTAATTATGACCCCTTAACATTTATTGTTTGGGCTCAAATCAAATTAAAAAGTTGTAGCAATGGCCACGTAACCCATATCTAAAATTTCAAGTGTTTAGACCGAAAATTGGCGGAGGAGTTTTGTAGAGTTCTTAAAGGTAAAATCGTTAAACTTTGACCCGTTAACAGCCTTATTTCTGGCCGAAATCCGATCCCAAATTTCAATACTCCTTATGACAAACCTCGAATCTGTAGACTGAAAATTGACAAAGTTATTTGGTAGGGCAGCGTACACAGACAGACAGACATACAGGCAGACAGTGACATTTTCACTTATATATATATATATATATATATATATATATATATATATATATATATATATATATATACGCGCTGTAATACGAATTTCATACAATTTAACCTGACGATTTGCAATAAAAAGAATTAGAAGCTCATGAGCACTTAGTTTCCCGTTTCGGTTGACTATTATGCATTCTGTAAGAGTAATTTAACGACGAGTGTGCAGTTACACAATGCATGTGCACTCTTTAATTCATTTAATCACAATAATATTTCAAGAAAGACTCGAAACAGAGCTGGAATATTAGAGGAACACGAGCATTATTCCATGAATTGTTCCCATTGTGTATATGGAGTTCCATGGTATGGAGCGATGATCAAGATGTTAACGACCCGGACTGACAAACTGGGTTCTCACAGTTGGAATCCATTTCATTACACAGCATAATTAAAGATGTTGCCAACCTCCGCGTTGTTCCGTCTGTAAATGCTTTATGTTATAATTTAAAAAAAAAAATCCTGACAAGAAAAATATCGTGATAAACAATGGCAACAATAGAATCTTTTGATTTATGCTATATGAAGGTGAGGGAGTTTGATTAATGAAATGTTCTGTAAAGGGAAACACAACAATGGATACATGTTATAAAGGGAATATCTTTTATGTAGAACTCATCACAATATTCATCATCGTATTTTAACTCTATTTAGGCTTCAACGTTGATTTGCGGTATAATTTTCTGTTACGTTTACTTAATCTTTTCTTCAAATAGTATATATAATTACATTATATAAGCACTTCTCTTTAATGGTAAATGCTGTGACGAACTGCACGTACTTTTAACCCTTCGACATGAAAAACCCCAACAAACCCAACAAGCAGCTAAATTCCACCCCTTCACAGTAGAGAGCCATTGGTGTAGGAGAGCTTTCTACTCCAATAGTTTCTTCCCCAGAACTGCTAGACTTTGGAACTCTATTCCGTGATTCTGCTTTCTCAACTGCACTGACATGCATAAGTTCAAATGTAATGTGAACAAGCATCTGGCTACTCACCCCCTTCATAATACTCTTTCAACATGTCCCCGATAGTAGCCCCCTACTTCAAAGTGGTATTTTGCCTTATTTGGGATCAAAACTGCATTTCAAAACAGTAGAATATATTTTCTTCTTTGAAATACATGATTTGCTGTAAATTATTTGGCTTTATTTTACTTAAGGTGTTAAAGTTTCTATTCGATTTCGAATCCCGGTATGAGACTTGCTTTAAATATATTTTTGTACACATTAAGAATATATCTTACCAAGAAATGGGGTTTAATAGTCTCTCTATTAATTTTTAGACCATTTGATTTATATGCACACACACACAAATACACACACACACACACACACACACATATATATATATATATATAGATAGATAGATATATACATACATATACACACATCTACATATATATATGCATATATAGTTGAACAATATCATAGTCGCACTAGAAAAGACGACATGATTCCATTTCCCTTTGATGAAAACCCGTTTTCTTTTTTTTTTTTTTTGAAGACCATATGCTAGTTAGCCAGTTGTGTTCAAATACTGAGCTCCAATCTATGGTTCCCCCTCACCAAACTTTCACAAGCAAGACTCGTCTAGCTGAAAACATATCAATAATTACCCCCACTCTTTATCTGTGCCTAACCTTAAACGTAGATTCCATGAACAATACTTCGTTCTTAGAACTGCACGGCTGTGGAACTGTCTTCCGTTTTCCTGCTTTCCAGCTGACTACAATATGGGTGTCTTTAAGCCCAACGTAAACAAGTTCTTGATGAGCCGTTCCACTTATGTTAACAAATTTACCGAATTTGCATTACTAACTATTACTATATTGTAAAATTTTACTACTGTACACTCTTTAACCCTTATCCTCGAGTGGCTTCTGGGGCTTGATAAGTGGTGATGCCTTTGTAAAAAAGAACGACATAAGCTTTCTATCATGTCTGAAGTTACACAATTTTAGCGCGCGAAATCCAAGATGCACCGCTGTACAACGCATGCTTTCTTCCGATTCAAGTTATGACAGCAGGCCCATTGTCAGCACTATCCAAATGAGAAACTGATTAAAATAGACGGGCCCAGGGTGATGAAAACAAAGTTTCCAGTCAAGGTTATGATCTTTGGTGGGGTTTCTAGTGAAGGCTACATGATACCGAATCGAAGTTGATACTTTTAGATTGAAGGACTTTTTACGCTCTTATATTTATTTTTCTACATAGACAACACCATTCTCAATGAACTTTTCCACCGATCAATGATAAGTGTCATGGGCGTCCAGAACGTGGATTTTCATACGAAAGTAAATTCTCCTGTTTTATTAATTCAAAAGTGCAAGAGCTATGAAGACTGGAGTACTGTAATAAATACAGGCGACCATTTCTGCTCCAGAATTGTTTTTTTTTTTTTTTACATATTAACCAGCATTCACAATGCACATTTTCAGGAAACCAATGACACATCTCTGATTTTTCACACACTTCCATGACCATGGCTGCTTTATTAGAGTCTCACACCGTCAATATCTGCAACAGGGAGATGTAACTCCTAGGTTAAGCATGGTTACTTTTGGAACGTTTTTTGTATATATCCTTACTTATTCAATTATAATTCAGAAATGTTTATGCGTGCTACGTCAGATGACGAGAGATGATAAGAAGGGCAGATGTGAGAAATTTAATCATTGGAATGGAGCAAGTTAAAATCTTTTTCATAATTTTAGTAAACAGCACATGAGATTGTAATCTAACCGAGAAACTTTCGCTTTGCAGAAAATTAAGGCAAAATCTTTGACAAAGAAAATATTGTTAAACTATAGATTAAATGAAAGTATATACTCTGTGTCGGACAAAGAAGCAGTGATATCAAGAACAAATAGTGCATTTGAAAAAAATAATCTTGTATTTTATTTTATTTTTCTACATAGTCATCAACTTCTCAATGGGCAATGTTCAGAAACCGATGACGCCTGCCTGCTTCGATACGCGTCTTGATTAAAGTTTCTCGACTTTTTATTTAAAACTTTCTACATTTTACACTATAAAAATTTATGAAAGTTCTTAACAAATTTATTTTAATAAATCATACGATAAATTAAGTTGGAAAAAAAATCTGCGGAATTTAAATTTCAAATGATGTATTTTTTATTATGCTTTTGTCATAATACTTTTAATTTTATATATATATATATATATATATATATATATATAATTATTTTTTTACTATAATAATTAAATACCTACAGACACTAGTGGTTCATCCTTTCGGGATTCTTCAGTGAAGGGTGTCACGATTACTCCCAGTCGAACGATTCGAACCCCGCGACACGAGACATCTCTGGCTCGATTATCGGAGGCCGTATCCATTCGGCTACCATTAACCGTGTGAAATAGCGTTGAATTTTAAACATTTTAATTTAAATGTTCATTACGTCATATATATATATATATATATATATATATATATATTTATATATATATTTAAGAGCGTTTTAACCTAATCGCTTAAATTACAATCGTTTTAAAAACAATCATTTTATCAAGATGAAAAGAAAATTCGCACACTTTTTCTTATTTCAATTCCAACTAGGTCGAAAAACTGCTGAAACAGATCGAGATAGCAAAGAAGCGTTTAGTCCCTGATCCACTACTGAACGCACTACACAATAGTGGTTTAAGAAATTGCGTGGCGGCAATGAGAGGCTTGCGGATTGATAGCGAAGTGGTCAACTATCTGATATTGACAACAATCAGTTAAGAGCCTTAGTCAGAGCCAATCTTTGACTAAGTAGAAAGATACACTCCCGAACACAAAAGGTCCTCTCCTCATGGCTGTTTTGCTTTTTGAGTAATAATTATATGTTTTAAAGAAAGTCTTGTATACCCCTCTCCCTCTTTCTCTCTCTCCCTCTCACTCCCCCCTCTCTCTATATATATGCATATATATATATATATATATGTATATATATATATATATATATACATGTGAATAATATGAATATAATTATTAATAATAGATTATATCATTACACTGACATTATGGATAGATAATTAATGTAGGAAATGTGTAAATGCTACAATGACGATGCAATTAAACATATCATTCACTATCAGAAATTTAGAACATAACACTTCATAGTAAAATCGATTGCTTCTCAACACTAAAGGGGACAAATGCTATACATAAGTGTTAATGCGATTTGGGAGAGTGTAACTCCCATGGTTATGTTGAAACATATATAATTTTGGTGACAACACCACTACCCTATCCAGACGACTCACGGTGCATAATGTAAAATCCTCTACACTTTAATAACATCTAAAAAATCATAATTACCTTCAACTTGAAATAAATATTTGTTAATGAAACAAAAATCATGGACTTTTGGCCAAGATCAAAGTGTAGTATCTGTTCTTCAGATGCAGCACTTCCATTTCTCGTTCTCTTTAAGTGGAGGAGAAATCCTTCACGACTGAGGCAATTTTTATTTTTGTACCTTTTCTCCACATTAATAAAAAACGACCCTGGTGTCTAACTCTGTCCCGTGGGGAGGTATTGTAAATAGGAACAGAAATCATACATTCTCAAACCCATTTTTTAGTTTAAAACACTCATAAAAAAAACGAAACCTATAATTTACAACATTATCTATCAAACAATTAACAATATTTTAAAATTTCTCTCGTAATATTTCCCTGTTTCCATGTGAAATGTATTTTTATCCTGGAAGTATGCTTGCTAATAGCTTCAAAAACATTCTGGAACCGCACTGTCTGCGAATACTGAGACCGTAAATTCATTTTCTCTTCTAGTTTTTCCAGTGTACCCGTTTTTTTGTTGTTGTTTTTTTTGCGACCCAGTTGAGGATGATTCGATGGCAGATGAAGAACATATATAATTTTTTTGGAGGGAATTAGACCTGGATTCTAAAGAGCAGAGTTTATTTGAATGTATTAGGTAAATGTATTAATACTATTAAAAGAAAACAGTGCCCAATGCACTGTATGTATATAATAAGCTCAATAAGTACAGATATTTTAGAGCTATATTAATATTGAGTAAAACGATTCATAATTTTAAATTGAAAAGCAGTTTCAAAGAGAACAAAAATCAAATAGATTGTGCGATCGTTTCAGAAACGATGTTTATTTTATTTAAATTGACAATAATTATTGACAATAATTTGACAAAGTTTTCTCTTTTAGAATAGAAACAGTCTCCTCATCATCAAAATAGTTTATATATATATATATATATATATATATATATATATATATATATATATATATATATATATATACAAAAACCAAAATCATAAAAACAAACATTAGTAAAAATGTTCACAATTGCTTTTGATCGATTTACGACATGATAGGAGATGTTAATTATATTTATTTTTTCTAGTTCTGCTAAAGATATCTTCCTATGATAAAAACGTTTAACTATCTCTTTCTTGAAACTGTATACATATATATATATATATATATATATATATATATATATATATATATATATATATATAAATAGTACTTTTATTTGAAACACCCCCCAGACAAGGCATGAATGTACTTAGTGTAAGGATATAAAAAATAGTAATTTAATGTTAAAAACGTATCAATAATACGTGTTAGATAGAATAGATTCTTGTGTCTTTGTCAGAAACATCGCTCATAGAATGTGAGGACTAAAGGATAAAATAAAAGATGCAGGAGTTACGTCGCAGTCGAAAGTACAGTAAACCGAAGATTCATTTTTCATTTATAAAAACCCTACAATAAGGTTGTTTACTGTTTATTGCTTTTTAGAGTACGTATGGTGATTTTTAACCGTATATTTTTACTACTATAAAATATAATAAGAAGAAAATTTAATGAAACCATCATAAAAATATGTTACTTTTTTCAAACTTTAAAAAATTCTTCTTTGCAGTTTATTCAAATTTGGAATGAAGCGTAGTACCACATGGCAAACATTAACTCTTATTCTCAAATGGCCTCTGGGACTTAATAAATGGTGACTCCTATGTAAAAAAAAATAACATTCACCTGCTTACTAAAATATGCCAAACCGAGAGATATTTTAAGATAATGATCGTTCCTTTAACTACAATTGTTTGAAACGTTTTTAACCTGGTTCACCGGGTATATTTACCAGGCAGTTTTTAACAATTATTTTTCACGAGTCGAGTTGCTTTCATAACAACTGGAATCCATGAACAAAGCTTCTTTCTTAGAACTGCACGCCTGTGGAACTCTGTTCCGTCTGCCTGCTTCACACCTGATTACAAACTGGATGACTTCAAGTCCAACGTAAACAAATTCCTGATGAACCGCCCCTTAAGTCGACATTTTTATTAAATCCCCACACTAACGTACTGTACATGCAATAAGCCTGACCCCTGAGTGGCTTCCTGGCTTTAATAAGTGGTGATCACCTTGTAAAAAGAAATTACAGAGATCTTCCTAAGATTCCAGTTTCTTTTCACGTCATACAACAGACTTTAGTATTTCCTTTCATTTATCCTCTCAACTCTATTTAATCCAGTCATTTGATGGCACTATCTTCTAAGGTTGCTTCATTCTCCTCATTATCCCATATCACTGTGTCAGGTTTTATGACGTCGTTTTCTAGGTGCGTAGCTGTCAAAATTACGTAATCATAGTCAATGATGTATAACTTATTTTCGACTGTTTCTTTATTAAGCCTTGATTTTGGGTAGTTTTTTTAATATGTTAACATAATTTAGCAGTCTTTATTTTTCAGTGAATCTCCTTTATTGTTAATCTCAATAATATTACTCCACATATACAGACATATAGGACAATGATACTATAAATAAATAACAAGAAACATCAGTTTATTAAATACTGTTTAAAAATATTATGCGAACTAGCTTACGCATGTTTATATGTGCTCTCTTGTGTGTATACAGTCTCTCAAAAAACTACACTGTATTTTTTATTTATTTTTTTAAACTTAGTGTTATATATTAAAACAACGTTCGCGTTCATTCTTGGTATGTATGCCCCATGCAATTGCAACTACCGTGAATTAGAATGTAACCGAGCGAAAATATCAGTTCTTGCTTATATAAATTTCATGTAGATTCAGACGACGACGACGACGACGACAATAATAATAATAATAATAATAATAATAATAATTAATTAATTAATTAATTAAAAGGTATCTTGATAGTATTCTGTCAGTTCGGGTAGATTTTATCAGTTGAAAAGATTATTGAAAAGGGTCAAGCGTACTGGAAATCTGGAGAGACTTGTTGCCACGCAGACTCTATAGAACATCACAAGAAGTTCTCGAATAGAAATCTTTGATGACGGTCTGTGTTACTACTCACAGTGAGTAAATATTAAAAAAAAAATAAGTAAAAAGATACATTGACAGTTTAGTGTAGACTTGGATGAGAACGAAATTCTAGCGTCATTTTAATTTTGAAATGTCTTTGACTTGACTTCAAATAGTGGCGTCATCTTTTCGTTTTTACAGTGTACGCATATATCCCCAATATCTTGTTAAATACGCCAATGCGCGCGCGTGTGCAGGTAGCTGCATCGATAAGCGAACAGCACAGAAAGGATGGCATTAAAATCAACAGGTATTTGTTGATAAAGAAGTATTGTTCATGAATCCGATCAATATGGCAAAGAATTATAACCATGGCTACCAGGTTATCTAATTATTTCACAAATTCTATGTAGTTTTATTTCTTCTTTCTTTCTCTATTTTTTCCTTCTTTCTTTCTTTTCTCTTACATATTTTTTATACTCTCTTTTTCGTTCTCTAACTAATCCTCCCTTTATCTGTTACCGTTTCCCCCCTTTTTCTGTCTATTATCGCTTTCATCTTTTTCTTACGCTTAAATTACTTATAATATTTGTTTTACTTGCTCTTTATTATATGGAAGTGTTGTTATTTCTTTCTCTCATCTTATTATTAGTAAGAGTTATTATTTTTTTCTCTCATCTTATTATTAGTAAGAGTTATTATTTCTTTCTCTCATCTTATTATTAGTAAGAGTTATTATTTTTTTCTCTCATCTTATTATTAGTAAGAGTTATTATTTTTTTCTCTCATCTTATTATTAGTAAGAGTTATTATTTCTTTCTCTCATCTTATTATTAGTAAGAGTTATTATTTTTTTCTCTCATCTTATTATTAGTAAGAGTTATTATTTTTTTCTCTCATCTTATTATTAGTAAGAGTTATTATTTCTTTCTCTCATCTTATTATTAGTAAGAGTTATTATTTTTTTCTCTCATCTTATTATTAGTAAGAGTTATTATTTTTTTCTCTCATCTTATTATTAGTAAGAGTTATTATTTCTTTCTCTCATCTTATTATTAGTAAGAGTTATTATTTTTTTCTCTCATCTTATTATTAGTAAGAGTTATTATTTCTTTCTCTCATCTTATTATTAGTAAGAGTTATTATTTTTTTCTCTCATCTTATTATTAGTAAGAGTTATTATTTCTTTCTCTCATCTTATTATTAGTAAGAGTTATTATTTTTTTCTCTCATCTTATTATTAGTAAGAGTTATTATTTTTTTCTCTCATCTTATTATTAGTAAGAGTTATTATTTTTTTCTCTCATCTTATTATTAGTAAGAGTTATTATTTTTTTCTCTCATCTTATTATTAGTAAGAGTTATTATTTTTTTCTTTCATCTTATTATTAGTAAGAGTTATTATTTTTTTCTCTCATCTTATTATTAGTAAGAGTTATTATTTTTTTCTCTCATCTTATTATTAGTAAGAGTTATTATTTTTTTCTTTCATCTTATTATTAGTAAGAGTTATTATTTTTTTCTCTCATCTTATTATTAGTAAGAGTTATTTTTTTTTCTCTCATCTTATTATTAGTAAGAGTTATTATTTTTTTCTTTCATCTTATTATTAGTAAGAGTTATTATTTTTTTCTCTCATCTTATTATTAGTAATAGTTATTATTTTTTTCTCTCATCTTATTATTAGTAAGAGTTATTATTTTTTTCTCTCATCTTATTATTAGTAAGAGTTATTATTTTTTTCTTTCATCTTATTATTAGTAAGAGTTTTTATTTTTTTCTCTCATCTTATTATTAGTAAGAGTTATTATTTTTTTCTCTCATCTTATTATTAGTAAGAGTTATTATTTTTTTCTCTCATCTTATTATTAGTAAGAGTTATTATTTTTTTCTTTCATCTTATTATTAGTAAGAGTTATTATTTTTTTCTCTCATCTTATTATTAGTAAGAGTTATTATTTTTTTCTCTCATCTTATTATTAGTAAGAGTTATTATTTTTTTCTCTCATCTTATTATTAGTAAGAGTTATTATTTTTTTCTCTCATCTTATTATTAGTAAGAGTTATTATTTTTTTCTCTCATCTCCCATTGTTTTCTTTCCTTTTTTTTTCAAGGAAGTCGCAACTTATCAAGGCCCGGATGCCATTCGGGGATAACGGTTATTGCGTGTACAGTAATCAATGGGATAATAATAATTTCCTCTTTTATTATCTTAAACTACCCCCCTTTCTCTTCAACTAATCTCAATCCACTACTATCATTAGCTTTATTATCAGCAGTATCTCAATCCGCCACTATTATTAGCATTATTATCAGCAGTATCTCGATCCGCCACTATTATTAGCATTATTATCAGTAGTATCTCGATCCGCCACTATTATTAGCATTATTATCAGTAGTATCTCGATCCGCCACTATTATTAGCATTATTATCAGCAGTATCTCAATCCGCCACTATTATTAGCATTATTATCAGCAGTATCTCAGTCCGCCACTATTATTAGCATTATTATCAGCAGTATCTCAGTCCGCCACTAGTATTAGCATTATTATCAGCAGTAGCTCAATCCGCCACTAGTATTAGCATTATTATCAGCAGTAGCTCAATCCGCCACTATTATTAGCATTATTATCAGCAGTATCTCAATCCGCCACTAGTATTAGCATTATTATCAGCAGTAGCTCAATCCGCCACTATTATTAGCATTATTATCAGCAGTATCTCAGTCCGCCACTATTATTAGCATTATTATCAGCAGTAGTTGTTCCTTTGTGTCCTCTCGAATTTTAATTTTCTTTCCACTCCTTCCTTCTCTATGAACCCTCGTTTTTCTCACATACTTGTCTCCTTCTTCCTATTTTTATTATTATCATTACTATCATTTCTTTATGATATATACGGCATAAACACGTTGACACATCAGTTCCCCTTCAATCACCGAAGTGAAGCAACGTTGAACCCGGTCAATACTCAAATGAGTGACCATTTGGGAATTCCATTTGATGTACGTGCTTTCCGCGTATCTCAGCATTATTTCTAGTCGTCCTGAACTTCTTGCCACTGGACTCAAACAGCGCTGAATCCAGGAGAGGAGTGGTAAGGATTGCGCAACCCTTGCCTCATACTTTCACGCCCAGTTACCCTTACATGGGTTATCGAGTTTCTTTCGAGACTGAACAGAGGTTTCCATTATTTCTTTATGACCCTATTTTCGTTTTCTTTATCGAATCCGCTCTTTTCATCTACTTATCTTTATCTCCGGGAAGTGGACACTCGGATTTTCCCGGTCGTAAAATACGCTTAAATATGATATTTTACTTTATCAAGACTTAATACGTATTATTACAAAGTCGTGATTTCAAAAGTGAAAAAAAAAGTGTTTGCTTGCTGTCAGCTCGAATCGAAACTAAAAGCAAAATCATAGCATTCAAAGCTGGTGACGTTATCACTGTACAAACGTAACGCACATATAAACTGATAAAAAATAAACTAAGGTTATTGTACAAAATGTATAACGATTTTTTCAATTTTGATCTCTTTTGAATTCCTTAAAAACTAGTTTAACCAGCTTATGACCCGTAAAAGGGCGGTCCGTGAAAAATCCAATCATTTGAAAATATAGAGACAGACAGACAGACAGACATATAGCATTTCATATATTAGATAATGTTTTCTTTTTTTACCGCATCTTCTTTTCTGTTTGTCCTCTACTTATTTTTCGCCTTCATTTTGATATATTTTCCCCTTTTTTTCTGTGACGACTTCTCCTTCCACTATGTTTTTTTTGTCTTTTCTCTCCTTTGCACACATTCCTTTTCTTTTTTATTTATTCCTCTATTTATATATTTCCCTACTCCCGCTATGTATCCACGTTTATTATTATTATTATTATTATTATTATTATTATTATTATTATTATTATTATTATAATCATCATTATTATCGTCATCATCATCACCATGATAACCATCACGATCATCATCATCATTATTATTATGATTATCATCATCATCGTCATAATAATAATAATAATAATAATAATAATAATAATAATGATAATAATAATGATAATAATATTCATAATAATAATAATAATGATAAAAATATATAATAATAATGATAATAATAATAATCATATATATAATAATGATAAAAATATATAATAATAATGATAATAATAATAATAATAATAATAGTAGTAATAATAATAATAATAATAATAATAATAATAATAATAATATTCAATTTTCAACCCAAACAAGGTTCAGTGCCACTTTGAAGTAGGGGGATACTATCGGGCACATAAGTTGCAGGGGTATTATGAAGAGATATGAGTAGTAAGATGCCTGTTCACATTGCATTTGAACTTCTGCATGTCAGTATAATTTGGAAAGCAGAACCCCGGCTTTTTTCTTTCTATTGCGTCTTCTTACCTTCTCTCATTCTTATTTCGTGCATCTTCTTTCTTTTTCTCCTCATTCGTTTTCCTTCCCTTTTTTCTTCTTCCGTTTTCTTATTTCATACATTCCATGTTGTTTCCATGTTGTTTCAATGTTGTTCTTCCTCGTTCATTCTTTATTTTACTTTTACTTCTGTTTTTCTTTGGGGGGGGATTATTTCCCTCATTTCTTTTTCTTCATTTTGTTTGTCTATTCTTATTACTTAGTCGACTTTCCATGTTACTTTCTTCGTTTTTTCACTTTCTTCTTACGTTTTTATTACTCGTTTTACTTCTTATTCATCTCTTTTTCTCTTTTTATTCTCGTCTGCTTTATCTTTTTCTTCTCTAGTTTTCTTCGTCTTTCTTTTTCCACTTCTTCTTTTCCTTCCCTTTTTTCAGCCTCTTTTTATTTCTTTCCTCATCATTTCCCATGACTGATATAATCGGCATCGTTCGTTGCATATCACATTTTTATTGCTTCCATCGAAGTAAAACCTATTAAAATGACCAAAAAAAATCGATCTACTATAAAAAAAGAAACGAATCTCGTAACATCATTCCACGTTTCTTTGAAATAAGCAATGCAAAAAAAAAAATCGTACCATTCTTTATTGCGACGATGCTATGCACCAACACACAAAGAATCAAATATCTTAAACCAGTTTAATTTTTTAAGGTAAGCCGAGGATCATTACAGTTTTACGATATGTAAAATTTCACTCGTCGTCTCTAGGGAGAATTTATTAAATGAGATACTAAAAAGTAATTTATTTTTACATCTTTGACACGCAGCCAAAAAGATTTATCGCTGTATTTTTTTCGCAAATGATGAGAGAGCTTTTTTTTTTTTTTTTTGTAAATATTTTTCAGGTTTTATCATTTTCTGAGAAATTCTTTTTCTAAGATAGCTGATCTCTACTGCATTACTTTGGAATTCAGTATTTCACGTAGCAGCAACCTGCAAGAGATACATTTCTGAACCTGTATGTCAGCACATGTTTGCCACAGCGAAGGAGTACATCCAAGGTGTGTGCGACACGAAGTTACGGCTTATGTATGACCAAAAATACTTTGTAGCTGAGGCTGGTTCCATCCTAATGAGAAAAATGTATCCTTAATCCGAGTTGTGTCAACGAAGACGAATTCAGACGTGTTCACCTCCCTTATTCCAAAGCTAGTGATGCTGTACTACCATCTGCGAACAACAGCCAGGCAAACTGTAAAAACCTTATATGCATAGAAAACTTCTTAAATAATATTCTTACCTTTTCCCAGAACTGAACTCTAAACCTCAAGATATGTTGCACACCTTAAGCACAGTTATAGTCTGCTCTAAAAAGGCATTCCTAAGACAAAGTAGTATAAATCAGTGGTAGATATTTTTCTATGCTATTTACTATATGTCACGCACGAATATATATATATATATATATATATATATATATATATATATATAAACACACACACACACACACACATATATATATATATATATATATATATATATATATACTAAATTACTACGGATGAAATATTTATATACAGACACGTGTTTCATCTACAGTTTATGTCTATTTTTTTATTGTTAATTCAGTTTTATTATTATTTAATTTCGACGATATAACATTCGATAGGATTTACATTTTCTATTAAATTCTTTGAAAGATTGTTTATATTAAACTCGCCCAACATTCTAGGGACTAATATAAGTATGTCTCTCTCTCACTCTGTACCGTGGCCGTTACTTTTAAAACTGTTCGTTACATATCGAGCCTCTCAGTCCCAAACGTTGTCTGGTACCTTCGCAAAAGGAACAAAAAAAATAAAAATTAAAGAAATAAAAATCCGACTTGCCATTTTCGTTTAAAATACAAATGAAAAGAATTTATTCGTGCTTCTTCCAAAACAACGCATTTCATTATTTTTGAAAAATCTTTTTGCGCACACATGTGCTTTACAACGCAGTGCCATATAACATGTGCATTTTCAAAAATGTCTCTGTCCCCGCAACCTGACGATAGCCTTAGTTTGCGCTTAATCGCCAGCGTTTAATCTTTCCCCTCTCTCTATCTTTCTCTCTCTACCTATATATCTATCTATCTATCTATCTCTCTCAATATATATATATATATATATATATATATATATATATATATATAAATAAGAGCAAACAGTTAATAAAACATGTTCAAAACACTTTGAAAAACAGTTCAAAACATATTTAATCTGAAAAGGAACCACTTGATAAGTGGATAGTCCTTAATCCGCGGAGTTTCAAAAAATACTTTAAAAAATATTAAAAATTAAAGATGAAATCTATACTTACTTGTCTACATTTAAATAATTTTCTATTATCACGCGTAACAGCTGATTAAAATAACATGTATATAAAAATAATTAAGGAATATGTTGTGAGTCAAACATATGTATAGAAAGAGAATTGTAAATTTAATACGAGGATTGTAAAGCGGTGCAATAAATAAAGTAGTAGGTTGTTAACTTAACATATAAACACTAAACTAAATATAGCCTTAATAATGGAAATGGAATGAAATTTCAATTTGATAATTCGTATAAGTAATAGACATTGATTCAACCTAGTTCTCCGATTCTTTAACCCGCCTAGAAACTACTACTACGTCAACCATCTTGTATTTTGCATACGCCAAGGATGAAAAAAGAAAATAATATAATTACATTACACTTGGGAAAACCTACGACACCATATAATACGAGAGGCGTGCAATAAGTAATGCCCCTGTAGAGCAGCGAAACTTGGCACAGTTATTAGTCTTTCTCCACATAGGAACCACCCAGAGTTGTGCATTTCTCCCATCGTTTGATACAGCTCTGGAGACCGTTTCTGTAGAAAACCCCAGGTTAGTCCTGCAACCACGACGTGACTTCAGAAATCAAGGCTGCATCATCTGGGAAACACTTTCCTTTAAAAAAAAAACTTCATGGTTGGGAAGAGGTGACAGTCTGAGGGTGCTAGGTAAGGAGAGTAGGGAGGGTGGGGAAGGATTTCATAACCACACGCCCGTGCTTCTTATCTGGCGGCATGCGAGTTATGGACTTAAGCGTCGTCCTGCTGAGCTTGCCCCCCCCCTCTTGATTTTGATAGCTTCTCTTTATTTCCGCAAAAGTGAAGCATAATAGGTTCCTGTAATTGTGGTACCCTTTGCCAGAAAATAAATCATCACTAATCCGTCCTGGTCCCAGAAGACTGTGAGCATGACTTTGCCAGCGGTGGGCTGCATCCTTGCCTTCTTTGGAGGCAGTGAGTCCAAGTGCTTCCACTGCATTGACTGGGCTTTGGTCTCTGGATCATAGTGATGGACCCAGGTTTCATCCTGTGTAATCAGTCTTTTAAAAACTTTGACTCATCTTCTTGGCACATCTCCAAATTCATCCTTGAGCACTCGACGCGTTCTCGATTCTGGAATGGTGTGAGCAACCTGGTAATCCATCTGGCAGACACCTTATGCATATGCAAATGATCATGAATGATAGTTTCCACAGACCCTGTACATATCTTGACATCTTGGGCTATTTGGCGAATAGTAATGCGCCGATCATCAAAAATGGAAGCCTCACATTGACGGACAGATGCCTCATCACTGGCAGAAGGGGGCACAAGGTCTCGGAGCTGTTTCCACAGTCTTCCGGCCATGTTTGAATTCACGATGCCAGCGTTTTACAAGGTCATATGATGGGGCATTATCACCATACCTTTCTTTCATTTCATCAAAAGTCTACTGTGGTGTGCGTCCCTTTTAAATACAAAAATCGGATCACTGCTCGACATTCAACAGGCTCAATTTCACACCTGACTCAGTTCAAACACCTAGAATTAGTTCAGAGCTGTAATTCGGCTCATAACCCGTAGATATATAAATCATTGCACATGTAAAATTTCAGCTAGATCAGACATTTGGAAGTGGGTCAGGGGAATTACTTATTGCACGCCACTCCTAAAGACAACATACGACAAACGCGGAAATGTTTAAACCTACCCTGGAACTAACGAACCCCCCAGTTCTTTGATCATCCTTATTAAGAATAGACTTAACGTTCTCATCCTTCAAATATGAACCTACACGTAATTTGTTCTTTATATATTGTTTGTTCATAAATAACTTTCGTCACTCTCTCTTACATCCAAGGAACATTTTAATGAGCCACTGTTCTTTCAGATCCAACATACCCATTGCTGTGTCTCGATACATCTTCCATCATTATATGTAATCAGTTTTTTTTAAAAATAGTCAATCATACAGGAGCCTATTTGTGACCAGACACACCCACACACATACACACACAGACATTCAGCTTTATATTATAGATATGTTTACTGTCTTGGGGGAAAGAATTCAAACAAAGTGCTCGATTACAAAGAAAAACCTTTTTCGATATAATAGCTTAATATTTATTTATTTAAAATTGTACAGAAAGTCAGAATAACATTGGTTGCGTCGGTTACAAATCGTAAAAAATGTTAGGCTCTCCCATGTTGTATTCATAAAATGGCTGCGAGAGTCTAACGTTATGTACAGTTTATCATTAACTGGTCCCCCTTATGTTAGGCTTGTAACCGACGCTACTAATGTTTTTCTGACTTTCTGTACAATTTATATATGTATGTAGATGACTATATATATATATATATATATATATATATATATATATATATATATATATATATATAGTCATAAAGTAGATGACTATATATATATATATATATATATATATATATAGTCATCTAAATACAGTACTGTTTCGCTGCTTCACAGCTTATCAGTACGGCTAGACACATATATATATATATATACATATATATATATATATATATATATATAGTTTTATTATCACTATTACATATGTTTTTTATGACAATCGATAGAGAATCGTCAATAATAAGAAATACGAAATCTGCATTTAATTAAAATATCATTATGTGTTTCTTACGACTGGGCTAAGCCGGGCGATCTGGTAGTATATATATATATATATATATATATATATATATATATATATATATATATATATATTTAAATAAGGGGGTAGTCACTAACAACGTGTATTTTTAACATTATTTTATTATTCCGTGTCTTGGTTTTTCATTGAGAATTATGTTTGGATCATTGTAATAATGTTTTTAAATCATTGCAATCGTTTTTACGCGTTTCAGATGTTTTGTGAAGCGTCCTCGTCAGAAATTATTTTCAAATGTGTTGGAGATATAAAAATGGCAGTTTCGTAGTTAATTTGAAGTGTTTCCAAGGGTTGGAGGCGTAAAATTGTCTATTATTCATTGGCATGTTCAATTTTGTATTACTCTTTTATTGGGCTTGTCGGGGTGGGGGGCGCTGACCTCGGCTGTAGTCACTCTCGTGTGGTGTTTCTCTCTCTCTCACTGTCTCTTTCTGCTTGTGTTTTTTTTCCTTTTCCTTTAGGGTAGGTGTGTGTGTGTGTGTGTGTTTTCTTTTATTGGTTTGAGAATGTGTGTACAGTTTTATAGTATTATGAGATTATTTTCTTCCCTAGGAAGGTGACTGTGATACAAGGTCGTTACTAATGTGTATTTGTGAGGAGGGGGGACCAGCTCTTCTGAAATAAGGGTAGGGGTGCTTTCATTCTATTTTGATATTTATTTTTTAGATTCTTGGATTTTAGCATTGTGATTTTTCGTTTCAGTCTTTTTGGGGTATTCTTTATATTATGTTTGTTTAGATAGAGGGGTGTATTTAAAAATATGTATAGGGGATTTGTTAATGTTTCTATTTATTTGTCTCCCCATGTGTGTATGGCCAGACCCAGGATCGGTTCCTAGTGTGGGGAAGATTTTGCTCCCAAGAGGGGGGGCAATTGGAGGGGGTATAGGTATGGGAGGGGGATGATAGAAGGGATGATAGTTGTCTCAGTCATGAGGGGGTTCTCTTCCACTGACTAAGGAGGGAGCGAGGTGTTGGAACAGATATTATACTATGGTTCTAGGTGCTTCCTAGTGTTGTTGGTTTCGAGGTTAAGTAGGGTTGGTATTGTTCAGTGTGTTGCATTAGAGATAGGGGTGTTATGTCTGTGTGTGGTTGTATGCGCGCGCGTGTGTGTGTTTTAATGTTTCGGTTGTGATTTATGTATATATATAGAGAGAGAGAGAAAAAGAGAGAAAGAGAGAGAGAGAGAGAGAAAGAGAGAATGTGTATGTGCATATGCATTCATGCCTATCTATGTATCTATTTTCTATTATTCATGTAAAACTTATGAGACTGGTTTAATGTAAGTGAATTTCCTGTGGCGCACTAAGATGACGTTGCGTTTAAATCAATAAACCGTATGCTTTGAATGCGTTTGCAAACTGCACTCGCTTCCACTCTTTTCTTTTACAATGTCGTCCTTCTTGCATTCTCATTTGTAATTGTTTCTCATTTCAACTTTTATTTTGTTTACAGTTTGCAATTCTTAATCTGATGCGCGGATTTAAACCTAATAATCTTTTCATTTGATCACAACCTCGGGAAACCTTCTCATAACGCAAGTTGTCTTTCCTATCCCTGCTTTTTTTTTTTTTTTTTTTTTTTGGCGGGGGGATCCTCCGGTTGCTCAGTGACTCATCTATCTAGCTTTACTTGCCATTTATTCCTAATAAAAAAAATATGAATATTTTATTTATTTTTGTCATGCTGCTTTGGAATCAGAGTCGGGTAGTGGCTCATATGAGCTTATATTACCAGATATTTTCAGGGGTAAAGGCGCTTTTCTGTCAGGCGAAATTCTGTCAATTCGTGTGCTATATCTATATTTGAAAGGCGATAGTGTCTAAACCAATGCAACCGAAGACAACACGAACCCAGTAAAGCTTGAATGTTAACAAATAGCCGATGTAGTTAATAGTGATGGGCCGATTCCGTACTAAATTTCCGATTCCAATGCAATTACTGATTCCCATTCTTTACAATCTCTAAATATTTAGCTATATATTTGTTATTTTTGCGAGAAAATAGAAAACGCAGGTTACATGTGCAGGTATTTTCTGAAATGTAAAAACACACTTGTGGGGGGTGGGAAGGGGAGGATCTCTAGATTTTAGTTTAACCGGAGGTTAAGAATCAATACATATTTATTATTACCAACAGTGAAAGTATTTGCTTGAAAACAAACAATCACATTAAAAAGGCAGTTAAAAGAATCATTTTTGGCATCGGAAAAAATGTACGCATTATTCCGATTCCAATACCACGAACGTAATATATCGTCCCAACACTAGTAGTTTAGTAATCTTAGCTGTTGTGTATGCCGATATTTCATGTTGTCAGCTAAGCAGACGCTGAGTTTCGTCAGTCAGTCACTGACGGTATTGCCGTAATCTAAGCCAGTTCTCGAATTCTGTCTGCTGCGTATATCGTGTTAACCTGCTGGCAATTCTTTCAAGTAATCTCAGATTCGTGATTCCGGTGATTTTGTTAATTTTGTTATAAGCATCCGTTGTGCCTATGGACTAGTATTTTCCGCAATTCTTTGTTTATACCTCTGGGGAATCTGTCATTTTTGTCCGAATTATGTTGTCTCTATTTGTCGTTTCAGCCCATTATTAAAGATCTTATAGTTATTGTTTCGTACCTGTTTCGTCGTGTGACACAGCTCCTATCCAAGTGTCTGCAACACTCTTGATCAGAAGCTGATGAAGCACACACTTTATAAAATGCCATACTATACCCTATATTTTTCTTGTGTTCTTCATATTAAACACGCCTTTTTTCTCTTTATTTTAAAAGAAAATACATCTTACAGTAAGCACCAAATTGTTTCCATATATATTTATGTATACGTATATATTTTTGTTTAATCTATATATATATATATATATACTTCTATAAATTCGTTTTTATTTTGTGTGCATTGATATTCATATTAAAACCCCTCCTTTCTATTTAGTTAAAAAGAAAATACAACTTTCTTATATGTGAGTCGTAGAATTGCATTCAACTACAAAATAGCTAGCTAATTTACATTTTTATTTAAACATTCATTTTATTTAATTCTCTATTATTTTGTTTTCGGTTTTCTTATGAGATGCTTATCTTTAAATATTACCTGTGATTATATTCATGCAGATATTCTACGTAATCTGTGTAATATTTGCGTAAAAAGGGTACAGTAAATACACACCTTTTTCTCTATATATTTATGTATTTGTTTAAAAAAGTTGCTTACCAAAATCCTATGTTAGTTTTTGGTCTACGGGCATGAAAATAAATATATAGGGTATTCGAATCCATTCGTAACTGTATATATGGGCCTTATCCGGGGAAATTTAGTGCAAAAGTGTGAGCATTTAACTGAATACCCCATACATCAACTTCAATACCTGAAGACTAACGACTGAATAAGTAGTTTGATAGAGACCGTTTCACATACATGAAGATAAGTTCAATTTTATATATAGAAAGATCAGTGTACATTCCTCGCCAAAATAACGGGGAAAATGTATCTTCGAGAGCGAGTGCGTTAATATTTGGTTACAATTCCAGAATGTCTTAGTACTTATATTTTTCATACATATATTATTATTATTATTATTATTATTATTATTATTATTATTATTATTATTATTATTATTATTATTTACTCGCTAGTAGTAGTCACACAGGCCATCATCAAATATTTCTGTTCGATAAAGACTTGTGGTGTTCTCTGAAATCTGAGAGACAACAAGTCTCCCAGATTTCCAGTACTCTACTTTCTTCGATAACCTTTGTGTATGAACTTGCGTTATCGCAACAGTTGCTTACCATTGATTTTTCGTTTGCGGCAACTTTGTATCTTCATTTGAAATTTGGGTGGCGATAAGGCTCCTCAAGGTCCCAGTCCTCTTTGCACTCATCCAGAAGAGTTCTGGTAGTGCTTTTCCTCCTAGGCTTTTCCATCTTTATTGGTTTTTCTTGACTATTTAGAATGGAGTCAGTTAATAGCGACACAAAAAAACAGTGGAGGAAAGCAAGGTCACAGGGACGTTAAATTATTATTATACATTTTCAGTTGTCATGGTTTCATGCTATGTTCCTTTGTAGTTTAAATATGTAGCAATTTCTGAATATGCGTCTTGCGTCTTTGCATTCAAGGGTTTTCCTTAATACTTCACTTGTTTTCATTATTCTTATACGTTGTATTTTAATGGAAATCTCTCCAATTCTAATCTATCAGCTTCTTTTTACACGCTTTTCGGTATTGCACCTAGCGCTCCTACCATTTGTGGTGTTTACTTTTTTTCATCTTCCATATCTCTTTGAGCTCTCTGGCCAGTTTAGTGCATTTGCTCCGCTTGACCGTCGCCTTCATCTTCACTCTCTGATCTGCTAGAACAGCAAAATTTAATATCTGACATCTAAGTAAGCAATAAGGTACTTATACAGTCATCGACCCGGCAAAAAACGTACTTGTACCGTGTAATACCCATATGATGAAAAGCATAAAAAACTGTGACGGCCATATTTTTTTTAAAACCGAAAAGCACGTAAAATCATCGAGTAGTATGACTTTTCATTGTTTTCTCATATATGTAGAATATTTTACAAGTGTTTTCTCATATATGTAGAATATTTTACAAGTGTTTTCTCATATATGTAGAATATTTTACAAGTGTTTTCTCATATATGTAGAATATTTTACAAGTGTTTTCTCATATATGTAGAATATTTTACAAGTGTTTTCTCATATATGTAGAATATTTTACAAGTGTTTTCTCATATATGTAGAATATTTTACAAGTGTTTTCTCATATATGTAGAATATTTTACAAGTGTTTTCTCATATATGTAGAATATTTTACAAGTGTTTTCTCATATATGTAGAATACTTTACAAGTGTTTTCTCATATATGTAGAATATTTTACAAGTATTTTCTCATATATGTAGAATATTTTACAAGTGTTTTCTCATATATGTAGAATATTTTACAAGTGTTTTCTCATATATGTAGAATATTTTACAAGTGTTTTCTCATATATGTAGAATATTTTACAACTGTTTTCTCATATATGTAGAATATTTTACAAGTGTTTTCTCATATATGTAGAATATTTTACAAGTGTTTTCTCATATATGTAGAATATTTTACAAGTGTTTTCTCATATATGTAGAATATTTTACAAGTGTTTTCTCATATATGTAGAATATATTACAAGTATTTTCTCATATATGTAGATTATTTTACAAGTGTTTTCTCATATATGAAGAATATTTTACAAGTATTTTCTCATATATGTAGAATATTTTACAAGTATATTCTCATATATGTATAATACTTTACAAGTATTTTCTCATATATGTAGAATATTTTACAAGTATTTTCTCATATATGTAGAATATTTTACAAGTGTTTTCTCATATATGTAGAATATTTTACAAGTGTTTTCTCATATATGTAGAATATTTTACAAGTGTTTTCTCATATATGTAGAATATTTTACAAGTATTTTCTCATATATGTAGAATATTTTACAAGTGTTTTCTCATATATGTGGAATATTTTACAAGTGTTTTCTCATATATGTAGAATATTTTACAAGTGTTTTCTCATATATGTAGAATATTTTACAAGTGTTTTCTCATATATGTAGAATATTTTACAAGTATTTTCTCATATATGTAGAATATTTTCCAAGTGTTTTCTCATATATGTAGAATATTTTACAACTGTTTTCTCATATATGTAGAATATTTTACAAGTGTTTTCTCATATATGTAGAATATTTTACAAGTATTTTCTCATATATGTAGAATATTTTACAAGTGTTTTCTCATATATGTAGAATATTTTACAAGTGTTTTAGCATATATGTAGAATATTTTACAAGTATTTTCTCATATATGTATAATACTTTACAAGTATTTTCTCATATATGTAGAATATTTTACAAGTATTTTCTCATATATGTAGAATATTTTACAAGTGTTTTCTCATATATGTAGAATATTTTACAAGTGTTTTCTCATATATGTAGAATATTTTACAAGTGTTTTCTCATATATGTAGAATATTTTACAAGTATTTTCTCATATATGTAGAATATTTTACAAGTGTTTTCTCATATATGTAGAATATTTTACAAGTGTTTTCTCATATATGTAGAATATTTTACAAGTGTTTTCTCATATATGTAGAATATTTTACAAGTGTTTTCTCATATATGTAGAATATTTTACAAGTGTTTTCTCATATATGTAGAATATTTTACAAGTGTTTTCTCATATATGTAGAATATTTTACCAGTGTTTCCTCATATATGTAGAATATTTTACAAGTTTTTTCTCATATATGTAGAATCTTTTACAAGTATTTTCTCATATATGTAGAATATTTTACAAGTGTTTTCTCATATATGTAGAATATTTTACAAGTGTTTTCTCATATATGTAGAATATTTTACAAGTGTTTTCTCATATATGTAGAATATTTTACAAGTGTTTTCTAATATATGTAGAATATTTTACAAGTGTTTCCTCATATATGTAGAATATTTTACAAGTGTTTTCTCATATATGTAGAATATTTTACAAGTATTTTCTCATATATGTAGAATATTTTACAAGTGTTTTCTCATATATGTAGAATATTTTACAAGTGTTTTCTCATATATGTAGAATATGTTACAAGTGTTTTCTCATATATGTAGAATATTTTACAAGTATTTTCTCATATATGTAGAATATTTTACAAGTGTTTTCTCATATATGTAGAATATTTTACAAGTGTTTTCTCATATATGTAGAATATTTTACAAGTGTTTTCTCATATATGTAGAATATTTTACAAGTGTTTTCTCATATATGTAGAATATTTTACAAGTATTTTCTCATATATGTAGAATATTTTCCAAGTGTTTTCTCATATATGTAGAATATTTTACAACTGTTTTCTCATATATGTAGAATATTTTACAAGTGTTTTCTCATATATGTAGAATATTTTACAAGTATTTTCTCATATATGTAGAATATTTTACAAGTGTTTTCTCATATATGTAGAATATTTTACAACTGTTTTCTCATATATGTAGAATATTTTACAAGTGTTTTCTCATATATGTAGAATATTTTACAAGTATTTTCTCATATATGTAGAATATTTTACAAGTGTTTTCTCATATATGTAGAATATTTTACAAGTGTTTTAGCATATATGTAGAATATTTTACAAGTATTTTCTCATATATGTATAATACTTTACAAGTATTTTCTCATATATGTAGAATATTTTACAAGTATTTTCTCATATATGTAGAATATTTTACAAGTGTTTTCTCATATATGTAGAATATTTTACAAGTGTTTTCTCATATATGTAGAATATTTTACAAGTGTTTTCTCATATATGTAGAATATTTTACAAGTATTTTCTCATATATGTAGAATATTTTACAAGTGTTTTCTCATATATGTAGAATATTTTACAAGTGTTTTCTCATATATGTAGAATATTTTACAAGTGTTTTCTCATATATGTAGAATATTTTACAAGTGTTTTCTCATATATGTAGAATATTTTACAAGTGTTTTCTCATATATGTAGAATATTTTACAAGTGTTTTCTCATATATGTAGAATATTTTACCAGTGTTTCCTCATATATGTAGAATATTTTACAAGTTTTTTCTCATATATGTAGAATCTTTTACAAGTATTTTCTCATATATGTAGAATATTTTACAAGTGTTTTCTCATATATGTAGAATATTTTACAAGTGTTTTCTCATATATGTAGAATATTTTACAAGTGTTTTCTCATATATGTAGAATATTTTACAAGTGTTTTCTAATATATGTAGAATATTTTACAAGTGTTTCCTCATATATGTAGAATATTTTACAAGTGTTTTCTCATATATGTAGAATATTTTACAAGTATTTTCTCATATATGTAGAATATTTTACAAGTGTTTTCTCATATATGTAGAATCTTTTACAAGTGTTTTCTCATATATGTAGAATATTTTACAAGTGTTTTCTCATATATGTAGAATATTTTACAAGTATTTTCTCATATATGTAGAATATTTTACAAGTGTTTTCTCATATATGTAGAATATTTTACAAGTGTTTTCTCATATATGTAGAATATTTTACAAGTGTTTTCTCATATATGTAGAATATTTTACAAGTGTTTTCTCATATATGTAGAATATTTTACAAGTATTTTCTCATATATGTAGAATATTTTCCAAGTGTTTTCTCATATATGTAGAATATTTTACAACTGTTTTCTCATATATGTAGAATATTTTACAAGTGTTTTCTCATATATGTAGAATATTTTACAAGTATTTTCTCATATATGTAGAATATTTTACAAGTGTTTTCTCATATATGTAGAATATTTTACAAGTGTTTTCTCATATATGTAGAATATTTTACCAGTGTTTCCTCATATATGTAGAATATTTTACAAGTTTTTTCTCATATATGTAGAATCTTTTACAAGTATTTTCTCATATATGTAGAATATTTTACAAGTGTTTTCTCATATATGTAGAATATTTTACAAGTGTTTTCTCATATATGTAGAATATTTTACAAGTGTTTTCTCATATATGTAGAATATTTTACAAGTGTTTTCTCATATATGTAGAATATTTTACAAGTGTTTCCTCATATATGTAGAATATTTTACAAGTGTTTTCTCATATATGTAGAATATTTTACAAGTATTTTCTCATATATGTAGAATATTTTACAAGTGTTTTCTCATATATGTAGAATATTTTACAAGTTTTTTCTCATATATGTAGAATATTTTACAAGTGTTTTCTCATATATGTAGAATATTTTACAAGTATTTTCTCATATATGTAGAATATTTTACAAGTGTTTTCTCATATATGTAGAATATTTTACAAGTGTTTTCTCATATATGTAGAATATTTTACAAGTGTTTTCTCATATATGTAGAATATTTTACAAGTGTTTTCTCATATATGTAGAATATTTTACAAGTATTTTCTCATATATGTAGAATATTTTCCAAGTGTTTTCTCATATATGTAGAATATTTTACAAGTGTTTTCTCATATATGTAGAATATTTTACAAGTGTTTTCTCATATATGTAGAATATTTTACAAGTATTTTCTCATATATGTAGAATATTTTACAAGTGTTTTCTCATATATGTAGAATATTTTACAAGTGTTTTAGCATATATGTAGAATATTTTACAAGTATTTTCTCATATATGTATAATACTTTACAAGTATTTTCTCATATATGTAGAATATTTTACAAGTATTTTCTCATATATGTAGAATATTTTACAAGTGTTTTCTCATATATGTAGAATATTTTACAAGTGTTTTCTCATATATGTAGAATATTTTACAAGTGTTTTCTCATATATGTAGAATATTTTACAAGTATTTTCTCATATATGTAGAATATTTTACAAGTGTTTTCTCATATATGTAGAATATTTTACAAGTGTTTTCTCATATATGTAGAATATTTTACAAGTGTTTTCTCATATATGTAGAATATTTTACAAGTGTTTTCTCATATATGTAGAATATATTACAAGTATTTTCTCATATATGTAGATTATTTTACAAGTGTTTTCTCATATATGAAGAATATTTTACAAGTATTTTCTCATATATGTAGAATATTTTACAAGGATTTTCTCATATATGTATAATACTTTACAAGTATTTTCTCATATATGTAGAATATTTTACAAGTATTTTCTCATATATGTAGAATATTTTCCAAGTGTTTTCTCATATATGTAGAATATTTTACAAGTGTTTTCTCATATATGTAGAATATTTTACAAGTGTTTTCTCATATATGTAGAATATTTTACAAGTATTTTCTCATATATGTAGAATATTTTACAAGTGTTTTCTCATATATGTAGAATATTTTACAAGTGTTTTCTCATATATGTAGAATATTTTACAAGTGTTTTCTCATATATGTAGAATATTTTACAAGTGTTTTCTCATATATGTAGAATATTTTACAAGTATTTTCTCATATATGTAGAATATTTTCCAAGTGTTTTCTCATATATGTAGAATATTTTACAACTGTTTTCTCATATATGTAGAATATTTTACAAGTGTTTTCTCATATATGTAGAATATTTTACAAGTATTTTCTCATATATGTAGAATATTTTACAAGTCTTTTCTCATATATGTAGAATATTTTACAAGTGTTTTAGCATATATGTAGAATATTTTACAAGTATTTTCTCATATATGTATAATACTTTACAAGTATTTTCTCATATATGTAGAATATTTTACAAGTATTTTCTCATATATGTAGAATATTTTACAAGTGTTTTCTCATATATGTAGAATATTTTACAAGTGTTTTCTCATATATGTAGAATATTTTACAAGTGTTTTCTCATATATGTAGAATATTTTACAAGTATTTTCTCATATATGTAGAATATTTTACAAGTGTTTTCTCATATATGTAGAATATTTTACAAGTGTTTTCTCATATATGTAGAATATTTTACAAGTGTTTTCTCATATATGTAGAATATTTTACAAGTGTTTTCTCATATATGTAGAATATTTTACAAGTGTTTTCTCATATATGTAGAATATTTTCCAAGTGTTTTCTCATATATGTAGAATATTTTACAACTGTTTTCTCATATATGTAGAATATTTTACAAGTGTTTTCTCATATATGTAGAATATTTTACAAGTATTTTCTCATATATGTAGAATATTTTACAAGTGTTTTCTCATATATGTAGAATATTTTACAAGTGTTTTAGCATATATGTAGAATATTTTACAAGTATTTTCTCATATATGTATAATACTTTACAAGTATTTTCTCATATATGTAGAGTATTTTACAAGTATTTTCTCATATATGTAGAATATTTTACAAGTGTTTTCTCATATATGTAGAATATTTTACAAGTGTTTTCTCATATATGTAGAATATTTTACAAGTGTTTTCTCATATATATAGAATATTTTACAAGTATTTTCTCATATATGTAGAATATTTTACAAGTGTTTTCTCATATATGTAGAATATTTTACAAGTGTTTTCTCATATATGTAGAATATTTTACAAGTGTTTTCTCATATATGTAGAATATTTTACAAGTGTTTTCTCATATATGTAGAATATTTTACAAGTGTTTTCTCATATATGTAGAATATTTTACAAGTGTTTTCTCATATATGTAGAATATTTTACCAGTGTTTCCTCATATATGTAGAATATTTTACAAGTTTTTTCTCATATATGTAGAATCTTTTACAAGTATTTTCTCATATATGTAGAATATTTTACAAGTGTTTTCTCATATATGTAGAATATTTTACAAGTGTTTTCTCATATATGTAGAATATTTTACAAGTGTTTTCTCATATATGTAGAATATTTTACAAGTGTTTTCTCATATATGTAGAATATTTTACAAGTGTTTCCTCATATATGTAGAATACTTTACAAGTGTTTTCTCATATATGTAGAATATTTTACAAGTATTTTCTCATATATGTAGAATATTTTACAAGTGTTTTCTCATATATGTAGAATATTTTACAAGTGTTTTCTCATATATGTAGAATATTTTACAAGTTTTTTCTCATATATGTAGAATATTTTACAAGTATTTTCTCAAATATGTAGAATATTTTACAAGTGTTTTCTCATATATGTAGAATATTTTACAAGTGTTTTCTCATATATGTAGAATATTTTACAAGTATTTTCTCATATATGTAGAATATTTTACAAGTGTTTTCTCATATATGTAGAATATTTTACAAGTGTTTTCTCATATATGAAGAATATTTTACAAGTGTTTTCTCATATATGTAGAATATTTTACAAGTGTTTTCTCATATATGTAGAATATTTTACAAGTATTTTCTCATATATGTAGAATATTTTACAAGTGTTTTCTCATATATGTAGAATATTTTACAAGTGTTTTCTCATATATGTAGAATATATTACAAGTGTTTTCTCATATATGTAGAATATTTTACAAGTGTTTTCTCATATATGTAGAATATTTTACAAGTATTTTCTCATATATGTATAATACTTTACAAGTATTTTCTCATATATGTAGAATATTTTACAAGTGTTTTCTCATATATGTAGAATATTTTACAAGTGTTTTCTCATATATGTAGAATATTTTACCAGTATTTTCTCATATATGTATAATACTTTACAAGTATTTTCTCATATATGTAGAATATTTTACAAGTATTTTCTCATATATGTAGAATATTTTACAAGTATTTTCTCATATATGTAGAATATTTTACAAGTGTTTTCTCATATATGTAGAATATTTTACAAGTGTTTTCTCATATATGTAGAATATTTTACAAGTGTTTTCTCATATATGTAGAATATTTTACAAGTGTTTTCTCATATATGTTGTATATTTTACAAGTGTTTTCTCATATATGTAGAATATTTTACAAGTGTTTTCTCATATATGTAGAATATTTTACAAGTGTTTTCTCATATATGTAGAATATTTTACAAGTGTTTTCTCATATATGTAGAATATTTTACAAGTTTTTTCTCATATATGTAGAATATTTTACAAGTGTTTTCTCATATATGTAGAATATTTTACAAGTGTTTTCTCATATATGTAGAATATTTTACAAGTATTTTCTCATATATGTAGAATATTTTACAAGTGTTTTCTCATATATGTAGAATATTTTACAAGTATTTTCTCATATATGTAGAATATTTTACAAGTGTTTTCTCATATATGTAGAATATTTTACAAGTGTTTTCTCATATATGTAGAATATTTTACAAGTGTTTTCTCATATATGTAGAATATTTTACAAGTGTGTTCTCATATATGTAGAATATTTTACAAGTGTTTTCTCATATATGTAGAATATTTTACAAGTATTTTCTCATATATGTATAACACTTTACAAGTATTTTCTAATATATGTAGAATATTTTACAAGTATTTTCTCATATATGTAGAATATTTTACAAGTATTTTCTCATATATGTAGAATATTTTACAAGTGTTTTCTCATATATGTAGAATATTTTACAAGTGTTTTCTCATATATGTAGAATATTTTACAAGTGTTTTCTCATATATGTAGAATATTTTACAAGTGTATTCTCATATATGTAGAATATTTTACAAGTGTTTTCTCATATATGTAGAATATTTTACAAGTGTTTTCTCATATATGTAGAATATTTTACAAGGTTTTTCTCATATATGTAGAATATTTTACAAGTATTTTCTCATATATGTAGAATATTTTAAAAGTGTTTTCTCATATATGTAGAATATTTTACAAGTGTTTTCTCATATATGTAGAATATTTTACAAGTGTTTTCTCATATATGTAGAATATTTTACAAGTATTTTCTCATATATGTGGAATATTTTACAAGTGTTTTCTCATATATGTAGAATATTTTACAAGTGTTTACTCATATATGTAGAATATTTTACAAGTGTTTTCTCATATATGTAGAATATTTTACAAGTGTTTTCTCATATATGTAGAATATTTTACAAGTGTTTTCTCATATATGTAGAATATTTTACAAGTGTTTTCTCATATATGTAGAATATTTTACCAGTGTTTCCTCATATATGTAGAATATTTTATAAGTTTTTTCTCATATATGTAGAATCTTTTACAAGTATTTTCTCATATATGTAGAATATTTTACAAGTGTTTTCTCATATATGTAGAATATTTTACAAGTGTTTTCTCATATATGTAGAATATTTTACAAGTGTTTTACTCATATATGTAGAATATTTTACAAGTGTTTTCTCATATATGTAGAATATTTTACAAGTGTTTCCTCATATATGTAGAATACTTTACAAGTGTTTTCTCATATATGTAGAATATTTTACAAGTATTTTCTCATATATGTAGAATATTTTACAAGTGTTTTCTCATATATGTAGAATATTTTACAAGTGTTTTCTCATATATGTAGAATATTTTACAAGTTTTTTCTCATATATGTAGAATATTTTACAAGTATTTTCTCAAATATGTAGAATATTTTACAAGTGTTTTCTCATATATGTAGAATATTTTACAAGTGTTTTCTCATATATGTTGTATATTTTACAAGTGTTTTCTCATATATGTAGAATATTTTACAAGTGTTTTCTCATATATGTAGAATATTTTACAAGTGTTTTCTCATATATGTAGAATATTTTACAAGTGTTTTCTCATATATGTAGAATATTTTACAAGTTTTTTCTCATATATGTAGAATATTTTACAAGTGTTTTCTCATATATGTAGAATATTTTACAAGTGTTTTCTCATATATGTAGAATATTTTACAAGTATTTTCTCATATATGTAGAATATTTTACAAGTGTTTTCTCATATATGTAGAATATTTTACAAGTATTTTCTCATATATGTAGAATATTTTACAAGTGTTTTCTCATATATGTAGAATATTTTACAAGTGTTTTCTCATATATGTAGAATATTTTACAAGTGTTTTCTCATATATGTAGAATATTTTACAAGTGTGTTCTCATATATGTAGAATATTTTACAAGTGTTTTCTCATATATGTAGAATATTTTACAAGTATTTTCTCATATATGTATAACACTTTACAAGTATTTTCTAATATATGTAGAATATTTTACAAGTATTTTCTCATATATGTAGAATATTTTACAAGTATTTTCTCATATATGTAGAATATTTTACAAGTGTTTTCTCATATATGTAGAATATTTTACAAGTGTTTTCTCATATATGTAGAATATTTTACAAGTGTTTTCTCATATATGTAGAATATTTTACAAGTGTATTCTCATATATGTAGAATATTTTACAAGTGTTTTCTCATATATGTAGAATATTTTACAAGTGTTTTCTCATATATGTAGAATATTTTACAAGGTTTTTCTCATATATGTAGAATATTTTACAAGTATTTTCTCATATATGTAGAATATTTTAAAAGTGTTTTCTCATATATGTAGAATATTTTACAAGTGTTTTCTCATATATGTAGAATATTTTACAAGTGTTTTCTCATATATGTAGAATATTTTACAAGTATTTTCTCATATATGTGGAATATTTTACAAGTGTTTTCTCATATATGTAGAATATTTTACAAGTGTTTACTCATATATGTAGAATATTTTACAAGTGTTTTCTCATATATGTAGAATATTTTACAAGTGTTTTCTCATATATGTAGAATATTTTACAAGTGTTTTCTCATATATGTAGAATATTTTACAAGTGTTTTCTCATATATGTAGAATATTTTACCAGTGTTTCCTCATATATGTAGAATATTTTATAAGTTTTTTCTCATATATGTAGAATCTTTTACAAGTATTTTCTCATATATGTAGAATATTTTACAAGTGTTTTCTCATATATGTAGAATATTTTACAAGTGTTTTCTCATATATGTAGAATATTTTACAAGTGTTTTACTCATATATGTAGAATATTTTACAAGTGTTTTCTCATATATGTAGAATATTTTACAAGTGTTTCCTCATATATGTAGAATACTTTACAAGTGTTTTCTCATATATGTAGAATATTTTACAAGTATTTTCTCATATATGTAGAATATTTTACAAGTGTTTTCTCATATATGTAGAATATTTTACAAGTGTTTTCTCATATATGTAGAATATTTTACAAGTTTTTTCTCATATATGTAGAATATTTTACAAGTATTTTCTCAAATATGTAGAATATTTTACAAGTGTTTTCTCATATATGTAGAATATTTTACAAGTGTTTTCTCATATATGTTGTATATTTTACAAGTGTTTTCTCATATATGTAGAATATTTTACAAGTGTTTTCTCATATATGTAGAATATTTTACAAGTGTTTTCTCATATATGTAGAATATTTTACAAGTGTTTTCTCATATATGTAGAATATTTTACAAGTTTTTTCTCATATATGTAGAATATTTTACAAGTGTTTTCTCATATATGTAGAATATTTTACAAGTGTTTTCTCATATATGTAGAATATTTTACAAGTATTTTCTCATATATGTAGAATATTTTACAAGTGTTTTCTCATATATGTAGAATATTTTACAAGTATTTTCTCATATATGTAGAATATTTTACAAGTGTTTTCTCATATATGTAGAATATTTTACAAGTGTTTTCTCATATATGTAGAATATTTTACAAGTGTTTTCTCATATATGTAGAATATTTTACAAGTGTTTTCTCATATATGTAGAATATTTTACAAGTGTTTTCTCATATATGTAGAATATTTTACAAGTGTTTTCTCATATATGTAGAATATTTTACCAGTGTTTCCTCATATATGTAGAATATTTTATAAGTTTTTTCTCATATATGTAGAATCTTTTACAAGTATTTTCTCATATATGTAGAATATTTTACAAGTGTTTTCTCATATATGTAGAATATTTTACAAGTGTTTTCTCATATATGTAGAATATTTTACAAGTGTTTTACTCATATATGTAGAATATTTTACAAGTGTTTTCTCATATATGTAGAATATTTTACAAGTGTTTCCTCATATATGTAGAATACTTTACAAGTGTTTTCTCATATATGTAGAATATTTTACAAGTATAGTCTCATATATGTAGAATATTTTACAAGTGTTTTCTCATATATGTAGAATATTTTACAAGTGTTTTCTCATATATGTAGAATATTTTACAAGTTTTTTCTCATATATGTAGAATATTTTACAAGTATTTTCTCAAATATGTAGAATATTTTACAAGTGTTTTCTCATATATGTAGAATATTTTACAAGTGTTTTCTCATATATGTTGTATATTTTACAAGTGTTTTCTCATATATGTAGAATATTTTACAAGTGTTTTCTCATATATGTAGAATATTTTACAAGTGTTTTCTCATATATGTAGAATATTTTACAAGTGTTTTCTCATATATGTAGAATATTTTACAAGTTTTTTCTCATATATGTAGAATATTTTACAAGTGTTTTCTCATATATGTAGAATATTTTACAAGTGTTTTCTCATATATGTAGAATATTTTACAAGTATTTTCTCATATATGTAGAATATTTTACAAGTGTTTTCTCATATATGTAGAATATTTTACAAGTATTTTCTCATATATGTAGAATATTTTACAAGTGTTTTCTCATATATGTAGAATATTTTACAAGTGTTTTCTCATATATGTAGAATATTTTACAAGTGTTTTCTCATATATGTAGAATATTTTACAAGTGTGTTCTCATATATGTAGAATATTTTACAAGTGTTTTCTCATATATGTAGAATATTTTACAAGTATTTTCTCATATATGTATAACACTTTACAAGTATTTTCTAATATATGTAGAATATTTTACAAGTATTTTCTCATATATGTAGAATATTTTACAAGTATTTTCTCATATATGTAGAATATTTTACAAGTGTTTTCTCATATATGTAGAATATTTTACAAGTGTTTTCTCATATATGTAGAATATTTTACAAGTGTTTTCTCATATATGTAGAATATTTTACAAGTGTATTCTCATATATGTAGAATATTTTACAAGTGTTTTCTCATATATGTAGAATATTTTACAAGTGTTTTCTCATATATGTAGAATATTTTACAAGGTTTTTCTCATATATGTAGAATATTTTACAAGTATTTTCTCATATATGTAGAATATTTTAAAAGTGTTTTCTCATATATGTAGAATATTTTACAAGTGTTTTCTCATATATGTAGAATATTTTACAAGTGTTTTCTCATATATGTAGAATATTTTACAAGTATTTTCTCATATATGTGGAATATTTTACAAGTGTTTTCTCATATATGTAGAATATTTTACAAGTGTTTACTCATATATGTAGAATATTTTACAAGTGTTTTCTCATATATGTAGAATATTTTACAAGTGTTTTCTCATATATGTAGAATATTTTACAAGTGTTTTCTCATATATGTAGAATATTTTACAAGTGTTTTCTCATATATGTAGAATATTTTACCAGTGTTTCCTCATATATGTAGAATATTTTATAAGTTTTTTCTCATATATGTAGAATCTTTTACAAGTATTTTCTCATATATGTAGAATATTTTACAAGTGTTTTCTCATATATGTAGAATATTTTACAAGTGTTTTCTCATATATGTAGAATATTTTACAAGTGTTTTACTCATATATGTAGAATATTTTACAAGTGTTTTCTCATATATGTAGAATATTTTACAAGTGTTTCCTCATATATGTAGAATACTTTACAAGTGTTTTCTCATATATGTAGAATATTTTACAAGTATTTTCTCATATATGTAGAATATTTTACAAGTGTTTTCTCATATATGTAGAATATTTTACAAGTGTTTTCTCATATATGTAGAATATTTTACAAGTTTTTTCTCATATATGTAGAATATTTTACAAGTATTTTCTCAAAAATGTAGAATATTTTACAAGTGTCTTCTCATATATGTAGAATATTTTACAAGTGTTTTCTCATATATGTTTTTATATTTTACAAGTGTTTTCTCATATATGTAGAATATTTTACAAGTGTTTTCTCATATATGTAGAATATTTTACAAGTGTTTTCTCATATATGTAGAATATTTTACAAGTGTTTTCTCATATATGTAGAATATTTTACAAGTTTTTTCTCATATATGTAGAATATTTTACAAGTGTTTTCTCATATATGTAGAATATTTTACAAGTGTTTTCTCATATATGTAGAATATTTTACAAGTATTTTCTCATATATGTAGAATATTTTACAAGTGTTTTCTCATATATGTAGAATATTTTACAAGTATTTTCTCATATATGTAGAATATTTTACAAGTGTTTTCTCATATATGTAGAATATTTTACAAGTGTTTTCTCATATATGTAGAATATTTTACAAGTGTTTTCTCATATATGTAGAATATTTTACAAGTGTGTTCTCATATATGTAGAATATTTTACAAGTGTTTTCTCATATATGTAGAATATTTTACAAGTATTTTCTCATATATGTATAACACTTTACAAGTATTTTCTAATATATGTAGAATATTTTACAAGTATTTTCTCATATATGTAGAATATTTTACAAGTATTTTCTCATATATGTAGAATATTTATCAAGTGTTTTCTCATATATGTAGAATATTTTACAAGTGTTTTCTCATATATGTAGAATATTTTACAAGTGTTTTCTCATATATGTAGAATATTTTACAAGTGTATTCTCATATATGTAGAATATTTTACAAGTGTTTTCTCATATATGTAGAATATTTTACAAGTGTTTTCTCATATATGTAGAATATTTTACAAGGTTTTTCTCATATATGTAGAATATTTTACAAGTATTTTCTCATATATGTAGAATATTTTAAAAGTGTTTTCTCATATATGTAGAATATTTTACAAGTGTTTTCTCATATATGTAGAATATTTTACAAGTGTTTTCTCATATATGTAGAATATTTTACAAGTATTTTCTCATATATGTGGAATATTTTACAAGTGTTTTCTCATATATGTAGAATATTTTACAAGTGTTTACTCATATATGTAGAATATTTTACAAGTGTTTTCTCATATATGTAGAATATTTTACAAGTGTTTTCTCATATATGTAGAATATTTTACAAGTGTTTTCTCATATATGTAGAATATTTTACAAGTGTTTTCTCATATATGTAGAATATTTTACCAGTGTTTCCTCATATATGTAGAATATTTTATAAGTTTTTTCTCATATATGTAGAATCTTTTACAAGTATTTTCTCATATATGTAGAATATTTTACAAGTGTTTTCTCATATATGTAGAATATTTTACAAGTGTTTTCTCATATATGTAGAATATTTTACAAGTGTTTTACTCATATATGTAGAATATTTTACAAGTGTTTTCTCATATATGTAGAATATTTTACAAGTGTTTCCTCATATATGTAGAATACTTTACAAGTGTTTTCTCATATATGTAGAATATTTTACAAGTATTTTCTCATATATGTAGAATATTTTACAAGTGTTTTCTCATATATGTAGAATATTTTACAAGTGTTTTCTCATATATGTAGAATATTTTACAAGTTTTTTCTCATATATGTAGAATATTTTACAAGTATTTTCTCAAATATGTAGAATATTTTACAAGTGTTTTCTCATATATGTAGAATATTTTACAAGTGTTTTCTCATATATGTAGAATATTTTACAAGTATTTTCTCATATATGTAGAATATTTTACAAGTGTTTTCTCATATATGTAGAATATTTTACAAGTGTTTTCTCATATATGAAGAATATTTTACAAGTGTTTTCTCATATATGTAGAATATTTTACAAGTGTTTTCTCATATATGTAGAATATTTTACAAGTATTTTCTCATATATGTAGAATATTTTACAAGTGTTTTCTCATATATGTAGAATATTTTACAAGTGTTTTCTCATATATGTAGAATATATTACAAGTGTTTTCTCATATATGTAGAATATTTTACAAGTGTTTTCTCATATATGTAGAATATTTTACAAGTATTTTCTCATATATGTATAATACTTTACAAGTATTTTCTCATATATGTAGAATATTTTACAAGTGTTTTCTCATATATGTAGAATATTTTACAAGTGTTTTCTCATATATGTAGAATATTTTACCAGTATTTTCTCATATATGTATAATACTTTACAAGTATTTTCTCATATATGTAGAATATTTTACAAGTATTTTCTCATATATGTAGAATATTTTACAAGTATTTTCTCATATATGTAGAATATTTTACAAGTGTTTTCTCATATATGTAGAATATTTTACAAGTGTTTTCTCATATATGTAGAATATTTTACAAGTGTTTTCTCATATATGTAGAATATTTTACAAGTGTTTTCTCATATATGTTGTATATTTTACAAGTGTTTTCTCATATATGTAGAATATTTTACAAGTGTTTTCTCATATATGTAGAATATTTTACAAGTGTTTTCTCATATATGTAGAATATTTTACAAGTGTTTTCTCATATATGTAGAATATTTTACAAGTTTTTTCTCATATATGTAGAATATTTTACAAGTGTTTTCTCATATATGTAGAATATTTTACAAGTGTTTTCTCATATATGTAGAATATTTTACAAGTATTTTCTCATATATGTAGAATATTTTACAAGTGTTTTCTCATATATGTAGAATATTTTACAAGTATTTTCTCATATATGTAGAATATTTTACAAGTGTTTTCTCATATATGTAGAATATTTTACAAGTGTTTTCTCATATATGTAGAATATTTTACAAGTGTTTTCTCATATATGTAGAATATTTTACAAGTGTGTTCTCATATATGTAGAATATTTTACAAGTGTTTTCTCATATATGTAGAATATTTTACAAGTATTTTCTCATATATGTATAACACTTTACAAGTATTTTCTAATATATGTAGAATATTTTACAAGTATTTTCTCATATATGTAGAATATTTTACAAGTATTTTCTCATATATGTAGAATATTTTACAAGTGTTTTCTCATATATGTAGAATATTTTACAAGTGTTTTCTCATATATGTAGAATATTTTACAAGTGTTTTCTCATATATGTATAACACTTTACAAGTATTTTCTAATATATGTAGAATATTTTACAAGTATTTTCTCATATATGTAGAATATTTTACAAGTATTTTCTCATATATGTAGAATATTTTACAAGTGTTTTCTCATATATGTAGAATATTTTACAAGTGTTTTCTCATATATGTAGAATATTTTACAAGTATTTTCTCATATATGTAGAATATTTTACAAGTGTTTTCTCATATATGTAGAATATTTTACAAGTATTTTCTCATATATGTAGAATATTTTACAAGTGTTTTCTCATATATGTAGAATATTTTACAAGTGTTTTCTCATATATGTAGAATATTTTACAAGTGTTTTCTCATATATGTAGACTATTTTACAAGTGTGTTCTCATATATGTAGAATATTTTACAAGTGTTTTCTCATATATGTAGAATATTTTACAAGTATTTTCTCATATATGTATAACACTTTACAAGTAGTTTCTAATATATGTAGAATATTTTACAAGTATTTTCTCATATATGTAGAATATTTTACAAGTATTTTCTCATATATGTAGAATATTTTACAAGTGTATTCTCATATATGTAGAATATTTTACAAGTGTTTTCTCATATATGTAGAATATTTTACAAGTGTTTTCTCATATATGTAGAATATTTTACAAGGTTTTTCTCATATATGTAGAATATTTTACAAGTATTTTCTCATATATGTAGAATATTTTAAAAGTGTTTTCTCATATATGTAGAATATTTTACAAGTGTTTTCTCATATATGTAGAATATTTTCCAAGTGTTTTCTCATATATGTAGAATATTTTACAAGTATTTTCTCATATATGTGGAATATTTTACAAGTGTTTTCCTATATATGTAGAATATTTTACAAGTGTTTACTCATATATGTAGAATATTTTACAAGTGTTTTCTCATATATGTAGAATATTTTACAAGTGTTTTCTCATATATGTACTATACTTTACAAGTATTTTCTCATATATGTAGAATATTTTACAAGTATTTTCTCATATATGTAGAATATTTTACAAGTATTTTCTCATATATGTAGAATATTTTACAAGTGTTTTCTCATATATGTAGAATATTTTACAAGTATTTTCTCATATATGTTGAATATTTTACAAGTGTTTTCTCATATATGTAGAATATTTTACAAGTGTTTTCTCATATATGTAGAATATTTTACAAGTGTTTTCTCATATATGTAGAATATTATACAAGTGTTTTCTCATATATGTAGAATATTTTACAAGTATTTTCTCATATATGTAGAATATTTTACAAGTGTTTTCTCATATATGTAGAATATTTTACAAGTGTTTTCTCATATATGTAGAATATATTACAAGTGTTTTCTCATATATGTAGAATATTTTACAAGTGTTTTCTGATATATGTAGAATATTTTACAAGTATTTTCTCATATATGTATAATACTTTACAAGTATTTTCTCATATATGTAGAATATTTTACAAGTGTTTTCTCATATATGTAGAATATTTAACAAGTGTTTTCTCATATATGTAGAATATTTTACAAGTGTTTTCTCATATATGTAGAATATTTTACAAGTGTTTTCTCATATATGTAGAATATTTTACAAGTGTTTCCTCATATATGTAGAATACTTTACAAGTGTTTTCTCATATATGTAGAATATTTTACAAGTATTTTCTCATATATGTAGAATATTTTACAAGTGTTTTCTCATATATGTAGAATATTTTACAAGTGTTTTCTCATATATGTAGAATATTTTACAAGTTTTTTCTCATATATGTAGAATATTTTACAAGTATTTTCTCAAATATGTAGAATATTTTACAAGTGTTTTCTCATATATGTAGAATATTTTACAAGTGTTTTCTCATATATGTAGAATATTTTACAAGTATTTTCTCATATATGTAGAATATTTTACAAGTGTTTTCTCATATATGTAGAATATTTTACAAGTGTTTTCTCATATATGAAGAATATTTTACAAGTGTTTTCTCATATATGTAGAATATTTTACAAGTGTTTTCTCATATATGTAGAATATTTTACAAGTATTTTCTCATATATGTAGAATATTTTACAAGTGTTTTCTCATATATGTAGAATATTTTACAAGTGTTTTCTCATATATGTAGAATATATTACAAGTGTTTTCTCATATATGTAGAATATTTTACAAGTGTTTTCTCATATATGTAGAATATTTTACAAGTATTTTCTCATATATGTATAATACTTTACAAGTATTTTCTCATATATGTAGAATATTTTACAAGTGTTTTCTCATATATGTAGAATATTTTACAAGTGTTTTCTCATATATGTAGAATATTTTACCAGTATTTTCTCATATATGTATAATACTTTACAAGTATTTTCTCATATATGTAGAATATTTTACAAGTATTTTCTCATATATGTAGAATATTTTACAAGTATTTTCTCATATATGTAGAATATTTTACAAGTGTTTTCTCATATATGTAGAATATTTTACAAGTGTTTTCTCATATATGTAGAATTTTTTACAAGTGTTTTCTCATATATGTAGAATATTTTACAAGTGTTTTCTCATATATGTTGTATATTTTACAAGTGTTTTCTCATATATGTAGAATATTTTACAAGTGTTTTCTCATATATGTAGAATATTTTACAAGTGTTTTCTCATATATGTAGAATATTTTACAAGTGTTTTCTCATATATGTAGAATATTTTACAAGTTTTTTCTCATATATGTAGAATATTTTACAAGTGTTTTCTCATATATGTAGAATATTTTACAAGTGTTTTCTCATATATGTAGAATATTTTACAAGTATTTTCTCATATATGTAGAATATTTTACAAGTGTTTTCTCATATATGTAGAATATTTTACAAGTATTTTCTCATATATGTAGAATATTTTACAAGTGTTTTCTCATATATGTAGAATATTTTACAAGTGTTTTCTCATATATGTAGAATATTTTACAAGTGTTTTCTCATATATGTAGAATATTTTACAAGTGTGTTCTCATATATGTAGAATATTTTACAAGTGTTTTCTCATATATGTAGAATATTTTACAAGTATTTTCTCATATATGTATAACACTTTACAAGTATTTTCTAATATATGTAGAATATTTTACAAGTATTTTCTCATATATGTAGAATATTTTACAAGTATTTTCTCATATATGTAGAATATTTTACAAGTGTTTTCTCATATATGTAGAATATTTTACAAGTGTTTTCTCATATATGTAGAATATTTTACAAGTGTTTTCTCATATATGTAGAATATTTTACAAGTGTATTCTCATATATGTAGAATATTTTACAAGTGTTTTCTCATATATGTAGAATATTTTACAAGTGTTTTCTCATATATGTAGAATATTTTACAAGGTTTTTCTCATATATGTAGAATATTTTACAAGTATTTTCTCATATATGTAGAATATTTTAAAAGTGTTTTCTCATATATGTAGAATATTTTACAAGTGTTTTCTCATATATGTAGAATATTTTACAAGTGTTTTCTCATATATGTAGAATATTTTACAAGTATTTTCTCATATATGTGGAATATTTTACAAGTGTTTTCTCATATATGTAGAATATTTTACAAGTGTTTACTCATATATGTAGAATATTTTACAAGTGTTTTCTCATATATGTAGAATATTTTACAAGTGTTTTCTCATATATGTAGAATATTTTACAAGTGTTTTCTCATATATGTAGAATATTTTACAAGTGTTTTCTCATATATGTAGAATATTTTACCAGTGTTTCCTCATATATGTAGAATATTTTATAAGTTTTTTCTCATATATGTAGAATCTTTTACAAGTATTTTCTCATATATGTAGAATATTTTACAAGTGTTTTCTCATATATGTAGAATATTTTACAAGTGTTTTCTCATATATGTAGAATATTTTACAAGTGTTTTCTCATATATGTAGAATATTTTACAAGTGTTTTCTCATATATGTAGAATATTTTACAAGTGTTTCCTCATATATGTAGAATACTTTACAAGTGTTTTCTCATATATGTAGAATATTTTACAAGTATTTTCTCATATATGTAGAATATTTTACAAGTGTTTTCTCATATATGTAGAATATTTTACAAGTGTTTTCTCATATATGTAGAATATTTTACAAGTTTTTTCTCATATATGTAGAATATTTTACAAGTATTTTCTCAAATATGTAGAATATTTTACAAGTGTTTTCTCATATATGTAGAATATTTTACAAGTGTTTTCTCATATATGTAGAATATTTTACAAGTATTTTCTCATATATGTAGAATATTTTACAAGTGTTTTCTCATATATGTAGAATATTTTACAAGTGTTTTCTCATATATGAAGAATATTTTACAAGTGTTTTCTCATATATGTAGAATATTTTACAAGTGTTTTCTCATATATGTAGAATATTTTACAAGTATTTTCTCATATATGTAGAATATTTTACAAGTGTTTTCTCATATATGTAGAATATTTTACAAGTGTTTTCTCATATATGTAGAATATATTACAAGTGTTTTCTCATATATGTAGAATATTTTACAAGTGTTTTCTCATATATGTAGAATATTTTACAAGTTTTTTCTCATATATGTATAATACTTTACAAGTATTTTCTCATATATGTAGAATATTTTACAAGTGTTTTCTCATATATGTAGAATATTTTACAAGTGTTTTCTCATATATGTAGAATATTTTACCAGTATTTTCTCATATATGTATAATACTTTACAAGTATTTTCTCATATATGTAGAATATTTTACAAGTATTTTCTCATATATGTAGAATATTTTACAAGTATTTTCTCATATATGTAGAATATTTTACAAGTGTTTTCTCATATATGTAGAATATTTTACAAGTGTTTTCTCATATATGTAGAATATTTTACAAGTGTTTTCTCATATATGTAGAATATTTTACAAGTGTTTTCTCATATATGTTGTATATTTTACAAGTGTTTTCTCATATATGTAGAATATTTTACAAGTGTTTTCTCATATATGTAGAATATTTTACAAGTGTTTTCTCATATATGTAGAATATTTTACAAGTGTTTTCTCATATATGTAGAATATTTTACAAGTTTTTTCTCATATATGTAGAATATTTTACAAGTGTTTTCTCATATATGTAGAATATTTTACAAGTGTTTTCTCATATATGTAGAATATTTTACAAGTATTTTCTCATATATGTAGAATATTTTACAAGTGTTTTCTCATATATGTAGAATATTTTACAAGTATTTTCTCATATATGTAGAATATTTTACAAGTGTTTTCTCATATATGTAGAATATTTTACAAGTGTTTTCTCATATATGTAGAATATTTTACAAGTGTTTTCTCATATATGTAGAATATTTTACAAGTGTGTTCTCATATATGTAGAATATTTTACAAGTGTTTTCTCATATATGTAGAATATTTTACAAGTATTTTCTCATATATGTATAACACTTTACAAGTATTTTCTAATATATGTAGAATATTTTACAAGTATTTTCTCATATATGTAGAATATTTTACAAGTATTTTCTCATATATGTAGAATATTTTACAAGTGTTTTCTCATATATGTAGAATATTTTACAAGTGTTTTCTCATATATGTAGAATATTTTACAAGTGTTTTCTCATATATGTAGAATATTTTACAAGTGTATTCTCATATATGTAGAATATTTTACAAGTGTTTTCTCATATATGTAGAATATTTTACAAGTGTTTTCTCATATATGTAGAATATTTTACAAGGTTTTTCTCATATATGTAGAATATTTTACAAGTATTTTCTCATATATGTAGAATATTTTAAAAGTGTTTTCTCATATATGTAGAATATTTTACAAGTGTTTTCTCATATATGTAGAATATTTTCCAAGTGTTTTCTCATATATGTAGAATATTTTACAAGTATTTTCTCATATATGTGGAATATTTTACAAGTGTTTTCTCATATATGTAGAATATTTTACAAGTGTTTACTCATATATGTAGAATATTTTACAAGTGTTTTCTCATATATGTAGAATATTTTACAAGTGTTTTCTCATATATGTACTATACTTTACAAGTATTTTCTCATATATGTAGAATATTTTACAAGTATTTTCTCATATATGTAGAATATTTTACAAGTATTTTCTCATATATGTAGAATATTTTACAAGTGTTTTCTCATATATGTAGAATATTTTACAAGTATTTTCTCATATATGTTGAATATTTTACAAGTGTTTTCTCATATATGTAGAATATTTTACAAGTGTTTTCTCATATATGTAGAATATTATACAAGTGTTTTCTCATATATGTAGAATATTTTACCAGTGTTTCCTCATATATGTAGAATATTTTACAAGTTTTTTCTCATATATGTAGAATATTTTACAAGTATTTTCTCATATATGTAGAATATTTTACAAGTGTTTTCTCATATATGTAGAATATTTTACAAGTGTTTTCTCATATATGTAGAATATTTTACAAGTATTTTCTCATATATGTTGAATATTTTACAAGTGTTTTCTCATATATGTAGAATATTTTACAAGTGTTTTCTCATATATGTAGAATATTTTACAAGTGTTTTCTCATATATGTAGAATATTTTACAAGTGTTTTCTCATATATGTAGAATATTTTACAAGTATTTTCTCATATATGTAGAATATTTTACAAGTGTTTTCTCATATATGTAGAATATTTTACAAGTGTTTTCTCATATATGTAGAATATTTTACAAGTGTTTTCTCATATATGTAGAATATTTTACAAGTGTTTTCTCAAATATGTAGAATATTTTACAAGTATTTTCTCATATATGTAGAAGATTTTACAAGTGTTTTCTCATATATGTAGAATATATTACAAGTATTTTCTCATATATGTAGAATATTTTACAAGTGTTTTCTCATATATGTAGAATATTTTACAAGTATTTTCTCATATATGTAGAATATTTTACAAGTGTTTTCTCATATATGTAGAATATTTTACAAGTGTTTTCTCATATATGTAGAATATTCTACAAGTGTTTTCTCATATATGTAGAATATTTTACAAGTGTTTTCTCATATATGTAGAATATTTTACAAGTATTTTCTCATATATGTAGAATATTTTACAAGTGTTTTCTCATATATGTAGAATATTTTACAAGTGTTTTCTCATATATGTAGAATATTTTACAAGTGTTTTCTCATATATGTAGAATATTTTACAAGTGTTTTCTCATATATGTAGAATATTTTACAAGTGTTTTCTCATATATGTGGAATATTTTACAAGTGTTTTCTCATATATGTAGAATATTTTACAAGTATTTTCTCATATATGTAGAATATTTTACAAGTGTTTTCTCAAATATGTAGAATATTTTACAAGTATTTTCTCATATATGAAGAATATTTTACAAGTGTTTTCTCATATATGTAGAATATATTACAAGTGTTTTCTCATATATGTAGAATATTTTACAAGTGTTTTCTCATATATGTAGAATATTTTACAAGTATTTTCTCATATATGTAGAATATTTTACAAGTGTTTTCTCATATATGTAGAATATTTTACAAGTATTTTCTCATATATGTAGAATATTTTACAAGTGTTTTCTCATATATGTAGAATATTTTACAAGTGTTTTCTCATATATGTAGAATATTTTACAAGTATTTTCTCATATATGTAGAATATTTTACAAGTGTTTCTCATATATGTAGAATATTTTACAAGTGTTTTCTCATATATGTAGAATATTTTACAAGTGTTTTCTCATATATGTAGAATATTTTACAAGTGTTTTCTCATATATGTAGAATATTTTAAAAGTGTTTTCTCATATATGTAGAATATTTTACAAGTGTTTTCTCATATATGTAGAATATATTACAAGTGTTTTCTCATATATGTAGAATGTTTTACAAGTGTTTTCTCATATATGTAGAATATTTTACAAGTATTTTCTCATATATGTAGAATATTTTACAAGTGTTTTCTCATATATGTAGAATATTTTACAAGTGTTTTAGCATATATGTAGAATATTTTACAAGTATTTTCTCATCTATGTCAAATACTTTACAAGTATTTTCTCATATATGTAGAATATTTTACAAGTATTTTCTCATATATGTAGAATATTTTACAAGTGTTTTCTCATATATGTAGAATATTTTAAAAGTGTTTTCTCATATATGTAGAATATTTTACAAGTGTTTTCTCATATATGTAGAATATTTTACAAGTGTTTTCTCATATATGTAGAATATTTTACAAGTGTTTTCTCATATATGTAGAATATTTTACAAGTATTTTCTCATATATGTAGAATATTTTACAAGTGTTTTCTCATATATGTAGAATATTTTACAAGTGTTTTAGCATATATGTAGAATATTTTACAAGTATTTTCTCATATATGTATAATACTTTACAAGTATTTTCTCATATATGTAGAATATTTTACAAGTATTTTCTCATATATGTAGAATATTTTACAAGTGTTTTCTCATATATGTAGAATATTTTACAAGTGTGTTCTCATATATGTAGAATATTTTACAAGTGTTTTCTCATATATGTAGAATATTTTACAAGTATTTTCTCATATATGTAGAATATTTTACAAGTGTTTTCTCATATATGTAGAATATTTTACAAGTGTTTTCTCATATATGTAGAATATATTACAAGTGTTTTCTCATATATGTAGAATATTTTACAAGTGTTTTCTCATATATGTAGAATATTTTACAAGTGTTTTCTCATATATGTAGAATATTTTACAAGTGTTTTCTCATATATGTAGAATATTTTACCAGTGTTTCCTCATATATGTAGAATATTTGACAAGTTTTTTCTCATATATGTAGAATATTTTACAAGTATTTTCTCATATATGTAGAATATTTTACAAGTGTTTTCTCATATATGTAGAATATTTTACAAGTGTTTTCTCATATATGTAGAATATTTTAAAAGTGTTTTCTCATATATGTAGAATATTTTACAAGTGTTTTCTCATATATGTAGAATATTTTACAAGTGTTTCCTCATATATGTAGAATATTTTACAAGTGTTTTCTCATATATTTAGAATATTTTACAAGTATTTTCTCATATATGTAGAATATTTTACAAGTGTTTTCTCATATATGTAGAATATTTTACAAGTGTTTTCTCATATATGTAGAATATTTTACAAGTGTTTTCTCATATATGTAGAATATTTTACAAGGATTTTCTCAAATATGTAGAATATTTTACAAGTGTTTTCTCATATATGTAGAATATTTTACAAGTGTTTTCTCATATATGTAGAATATTTTACAAGTATTTTCTCATATATGTAGAATATTTTACAAGTGTTTTCTCATATATGTAGAATATTTTACAAGTGTTTTCTCATATATGTAGAATATTTTACAAGTGTTTTCTCATATATGTAAAATATTTTACAAGTGTTTTCTCATATATGTAGAATATTTTACAAGTATTTTCTCATATATGTAGAATATTTTACAAGTGTTTTCTCATATATGTAGAATATTTTACAAGTTTTTTCTCATATATGTAGAATATTTTACAAGTGTTTTCTCATATATGTAGAATATTTTACAAGTGTTTTCTCATATATGTAGAATATTTTACAAGTGTTTTCTCATATATGTAGAATATTTTACAAGTGTTTTCTCATATATGTAGAATATTTTACAAGTATTTTCTCATATATGTAGAATATTTTACAAGTGTTTTCTCATATATGTAGAATATTTTACAAGTATTTTCTCATATATGTAGAATATTTTACAAGTGTTTTCTCATATATGTAGAATATATTACAAGTGTTTTCTAATATATGTAGAATATTTTACAAGTGTTTTCTCATATATGTAGAATATTTTACAAGTGTTTTCTCATATATGTAGAATATTTTACAAGTGTTTTCTCATATATGTAGAATATTTTACAAGTGTTTTCTCATATATGTAGAATATTTTACCAGTGTTTCCTCATATATGTAGAATATTTTACAAGTTTTTTCTCATATATGTAGAATATTTTACAAGTATTTTCTCATATATGTAGAATATTTTACAAGTGTTTTCTCATATATGTAGAATATTTTACAAGTGTTTTCTCATATATGTAGAATATTTTACAAGTATTTTCTCATATATGTTGAATATTTTACAAGTGTTTTCTCATATATGTAGAATATTTTACAAGTGTTTTCTCATATATGTAGAATATTTTACAAGTGTTTTCTCATATATGTAGAATATTTTACAAGTGTTTTCTCATATATGTAGAATATTTTACAAGTATTTTCTCATATATGTAGAATATTTTACAAGTGTTTTCTCATATATGTAGAATATTTTACAAGTGTTTTCTCATATATGTAGAATATTTTACAAGTGTTTTCTCATATATGTAGAATATTTTACAAGTGTTTTCTCCAATATGTAGAATATTATACAAGTATTTTCTCATATATGTAGAATATTTTACAAGTGTTTTCTCATATATGTAGAATATATTACAAGTGTTTTCTCATATATGTAGAATATTTTACAAGTGTTTTCTCATATATGTAGAATATTTTACAAGTATTTTCTCATATATGTAGAATATTTTACAAGTGTTTTCTCATATATGTAGAATATTTTACAAGTGTTTTCTCATATATGTAGAATATTCTACAAGTGTTTTCTCATATATGTAGAATATTTTACAAGTGTTTTCTCATATATGTAGAATATTTTACAAGTATTTTCTCATATATGTAGAATATTTTACAAGTGTTTTCTCATATATGTAGAATATATTACAAGTGTTTTCTCATATATGTAGAATATTTTACAATTGTTTTCTCATATATGTAGAATATTTTACAAGTATTTTCTCATATATGTAGAATATTTTACAAGTGTTTTCTCATATATGAAGAATATTTTACAAGTATTTTCTCATATATGTAGAATATTTTACAAGTGTTTTCTCATATATGTAGAATATATTACAAGTGTTTTCTCATATATGTAGAATATTTTACAAGTGTTTTCTCATATATGTAGAATATTTTACAAGTATTTTCTCATATATGTAGAATATTTTACAAGTGTTTTCTCATATATGTAGAATATTTTACAAGTGTTTTCTCATATATGTAGAATATTTTACAAGTGTTTTCTCATATATGTAAAATATTTTACAAGTGTTTTCTCATATATCAAGAATATTTTACAAGTGTTTTCTCATATATGTAGAATATTTTACAAGTGTTTTCTCATATATGTAGAATATTTTACAAGTTTTTTCTCATATATGTAGAATATTTTACAAGTGTTTTCTCATATATGTAGAATATTTTACAAGTGTTTTCTCATATATGTAGAATATTTTACAAGTGTTTTCTCATATATGTAGAATATTTTACAAGTGTTTTCTCATATATGTAGAATATTTTACAAGTGTTTTCTCATATATGTAGAATATTTTACAAGTATTTTCTCATATATGTAGAATATTTTACAAGTGTTTTCTCATATATGTAGAATATTTTACAAGTGTTTTCTCATATATGTAGAATATTTTACAAGTGTTTTCTCATATATGTAGAATATTTTACAAGTGTTTTCTCAAATATGTAGAATATTATACAAGTATTTTCTCATATATGTAGAATATTTTACAAGTGTTTTCTCATATATGTAGAATATATTACAAGTGTTTTCTCATATATGTAGAATATTTTACAAGTGTTTTCTCATATATGTAGAATATTTTACAAGTATTTTCTCATATATGTAGAATATTTTACAAGTGTTTTCTCATATATGTAGAATATTTTACAAGTGTTTTCTCATATATGTAGAATATTCTACAAGTGTTTTCTCATATATGTAGAATATTTTACAAGTGTTTTCTCATATATGTAGAATATTTTACAAGTATTTTCTCATATATGTAGAATATTTTACAAGTGTTTTCTCATATATGTAGAATATATTACAAGTGTTTTCTCATATATGTAGAATATTTTACAATTGTTTTCTCATATATGTAGAATATTTTACAAGTATTTTCTCATATATGTAGAATATTTTACAAGTGTTTTCTCATATATGAAGAATATTTTACAAGTATTTTCTCATATATGTAGAATATTTTACAAGTGTTTTCTCATATATGTAGAATATATTACAAGTGTTTTCTCATATATGTAGAATATTTTACAAGTGTTTTCTCATATATGTAGAATATTTTACAAGTATTTTCTCATATATGTAGAATATTTTACAAGTGTTTTCTCATATATGTAGAATATTTTACAAGTGTTTTCTCATATATGTAGAATATTTTACAAGTGTTTTCTCATATATGTAAAATATTTTACAAGTGTTTTCTCATATATCAAGAATATTTTACAAGTGTTTTCTCATATATGTAGAATATTTTACAAGTGTTTTCTCATATATGTAGAATATTTTACAAGTTTTTTCTCATATATGTAGAATATTTTACAAGTGTTTTCTCATATATGTAGAATATTTTACAAGTGTTTTCTCATATATGTAGAATATTTTACAAGTGTTTTCTCATATATGTAGAATATTTTACAAGTGTTTTCTCATATATGTAGAATATTTTACAAGTATTTTCTCATATATGTAGAATATTTTACAAGTGTTTTCTCATATATGTAGAATATTTTACAAGTATTTTCTCATATATGTAGAATATTTTACAAGTGTTTTCTCATATATGTAGAATATATTACAAGTGTTTTCTCATATATGTAGAATATTTTACAAGTGTTTTCTCATATATGTAGAATATTTTACAAGTGTTTTCTCATATATGTAGAATATTTTACAAGTGGTTTCTCATATATGTAGAATATTATACAAGTGTTTTCTCATATATGTAGAATATTTTACCAGTGTTTCCTCATATATGTAGAATATTTTACAAGTTTTTTCTCATATATGTAGAATATTTTACAAGTATTTTCTCATATATGTAGAATATTTTACAAGTGTTTTCTCATATATGTAGAATATTTTACAAGTGTTTTCTCATATATGTAGAATATTTTACAAGTATTTTCTCATATATGTTGAATATTTTACAAGTGTTTTCTCATATATGTAGAATATTTTACAAGTGTTTTCTCATATATGTAGAATATTTTACAAGTGTTTTCTCATATATGTAGAATATTTTACAAGTGTTTTCTCATATATGTAGAATATTTTACAAGTATTTTCTCATATATGTAGAATATTTTACAAGTGTTTTCTCATATATGTAGAATATTTTACAAGTGTTTTCTCATATATGTAGAATATTTTACAAGTGTTTTCTCATATATGTAGTATATTTTACACGTGTTTTCTCAAATATGTAGAATATTTTACAAGTATTTTCTCATATATGTAGAATATTTTACAAGTGTTTTCTCATATATGTAGAATATATTACAAGTGTTTTCTCATATATGTAGAATATTTTACAAGTGTTTTCTCATATATGTAGAATATTTTACAAGTATTTTCTCATATATGTAGAATATTTTACAAGTGTTTTCTCATATATGTAGAATATTTTACAAGTGTTTTCTCATATATGTAGAATATTCTACAAGTGTTTTCTCATATATGTAGAATATTTTACAAGTGTTTTCTCATATATGTAGAATATTTTACAAGTATTTTCTCATATATGTAGAATATTTTACAAGTGTTTTCTCATATATGTAGAATATATTACAAGTGTTTTCTCATATATGTAGAATATTTTACAATTGTTTTCTCATAAATGTAGAATATTTTACAAGTATTTTCTCATATATGTAGAATATTTTACAAGTGTTTTCTCATATATGTAGAATATATTACAAGTGTTTTCTCATATATGTAGAATATTTTACAAGTGTTTTCTCATATATGTAGAATATATTACAAGTGTTTTCTCATATATGTAGAATATTTTACAAGTGTTTTCTCATATATGTAGAATATTTTACAAGTGTTTTCTCATATATGTAGAATATTTTACAAGTGTTTTCTCATATATGTAGAATATTTTACAAGTGTTTTCTCATATATGTAGAATATTTAACAAGTGTTTTCTCATATATGTAGAATATTTTACAAGTGTTTTCTCATATATGTAGAATATTTTACAAGTATTTTCTCATATATGTAGAATATTTTACAAGTATTTTCTCATATATGTAGAATATTTTACAAGTATTTTCTCATATATGTAGAATATTTTACAAGTGTTTTCTCATATATGTAGAATATTTTACAAGTGTTTTCTCATATATGTAGAATATTTTACAAGTATTTTCTCATATATGTAGAATATTTTACAAGTATTTTCTCATATATGTAGAATATTTTACAAGTGCTTTCTCATATATGTAGAATATTTTACAAGTGTTTTCTCATATATGTAGAATATTTTACAAGTGTTTTCTCATATATGTAGAATATTTTACAAGTGTTTTCTCATATATGTAGAATATTTTACAAGTGTTTTCTCATATATGTAGAATATATTACAAGTGTTTTCTCATATATGTAGAATATTTTACAAGTGTATTCTCATATATGTAGAATATTTTACAAGTGTTTTCTCATATATGTAGAATATTTTACAAGTGTATTCTCATATATGTAGAATATTTTACAAGTGTTTTCTCATATATGTAGAATATTTTACAAGTATTTTCTCATATATGTAGAATATTTTACAAGTGTTTTCTCATATATGTAGAATATTTTACAAGTGTTTTCTCATATATGTAGAATATTTTACAAGTATTTTCTCATATATGTAGAATATATTACAAGTGTTTTCTCATATATGTAGAATATTTTACAAGTGTTTTCTCATATATGTAGAATATTTTACAAGTGTTTTCTCATATATGTAGAATATTTTACAAGTGTTTTATCATATATGTAGAATATTTTACAAGTATTTTCTCATATATGTAGAATATATTACAAGTGTTTCTCATATATGTAGAATATTTTACAAGTGTTTTCTCATATATGTAGAATATTTTACAAGTGTTTTCTCATATATGTAGAATATTTTACAAGTATTTTCTCATATATGTAGAATATTTTACAAGTGTTTTCTCATATATGTAGAATATATTACAAGTATTTTCTCATATATGTAGAATATTTTACAAGTGTTTTCTCATATATGTAGAATATTTTACAAGTGTTTTCTCATATATGTAGAATATTTTACAAGTATTTTCTCATATATGTAGAATATTTTACAAGTATTTTCTCATATATGTAGAATATTTTACAAGTATTTTCTCATATATGTAGAATATTTTACAAGTGTTTTCTCATATATGTAGAATATTTTACAAGTGTTTTCTCACATATGTAGAATATTTTACAAGTGTTTTCTCATATATGTAGAATATATTACAAGTGTTTTCTCATATATGTAGAATATTTTACAAGTGTTTTCTCATATATGTACAATATTTTACAAGTATTTTCTCATATATGTACAATATTTTGCAAGTGTTTTCTCATATATGTACAATATTTTACAAGTGTTTTCTCATATATGTAGAATATTTTACAAGTATTTTCTCATATATGTATAATACTTTACAAGTATTTTCTCATATATGTATAATATTTTACAAGTGCTTTATTTATTGGGTATAATACTATACAAGTATCTTATTTCTTCCCGTATGATTGTGATAGTGGGTTAAGGAAACGGGAAGGGTATAAGGAGTCAATCACGGAAATGGCTGAAGCAGTTTACAATCTAAGCATCACTTTATTTAATATATATTTTTAAAAGAACGGAGGCGGGGCTTAAAGGAGTCAATCCCGGAAATAGCTGAAGCAATTTACGATCTGAAACCCACTTTATTTTATTTAAAAAATTCATTCTATTTCATAATGAATTAAGAATATTTATCTTATAACATATATATATATATATATATATATATATATATATATATTAGAATACTATAACTTACTACCTAGCTCTACCTACGTATTGAGCACTGTTGAAGTAAATACTTAAAGTTTAGCATAAATCTATACTTGTGTATATTATTATGTGGTTAAATGAAGTAGTCATATATATATATATATATATATATATATATATGACTACTTCATTTAACCACATAATAATATACACAAGTATATATATATATATATGGTGATAAGCCTTGACTGTCATGTGGGCGGTCTGTTTTCAATCCTGGCTGGAGGCAGTTGCCTGTCTAGCCGCATTAATGAGCTAGGATACAGCGAACCAGTACTGTATGTGAAAAACTATAATGCTCCCTATCTTGGGTTGACCATATTGGGAAGTGATATACAAACTGCCATTAGCGTATGAAGCGACGCTTTTTGTAACATGTATCTATCAAATCCAGTTATTTATATACATGTGTCAAATTATCAGATTATCAAGAACAGATTGTAGAATACTTGTTACTGATTTCCAAGTAACTTTGATTAAATTTTCATATCTAGAAAAAAAAACTGATGCCTTACTATAATTCTATTCCTGTAAGAATATATCTCAAGCATTTCTCTATGTTTCGATAGAAAAATATTTGTCTCATAATTAATGGTCAGATTAGAACTAATATTATTATTCCATCAAAGGTCATTGTGTTGTCTGCTCATCCAATTATGTTTTCAACCGCCGTGGAATTTCCACGGGCTCTGCTAATTTTATTATTATTATTATTATTATTATTATTATTATTTTTATTATTATTATTATTATTATTGCATAAAAAAGAAAACCCACACTGATGCGGAATTTTTTAAAGTGAAATATGTTCCTCGAAGTAATTGCATTCAGAATGTTTGTCCGACTTTCTATTTGCTTTCTCGCTTCCTGTCATGTCTTGGAATGGTTTAGTTTTCAGGCTAGAAAATAGCACCCGTTGTACTAGCGATAGTATACGGTATAACATTAATATATACACAAGTAAATAAACATTTTTCGACTATGAATACTTGTTCCTTTATATCTCTATTATTATAAGGTATTGGTTCAAATTTACATGCGTTCTGAGCATAGCGCGTTAATATTCTATGCACTAAAGATTTCGAAGTGGCACGCTTTTATCACAATGTAATCGCATTGTTTTTTTTTCTCTGGAAGTAAAGGGCAACTTGCTGTATGAAACACAATATAGACTATAACTCAACGCATGTGTGGAGTGCTGCTGTCACGTTTAGACTCGTGCAACTGCTACTAGTCTCTCGCTCCTGGACAGGGTCCAAAAGAGAGTAGCAAATCTGATAGGTCCCAAACAGTCATCTAAACTTTACCCCATGTCCTACCGACGAAATGTTGCATCCCTCTGCCTGTTATTCAAGTATTTCAATGGTGGATGGTCTGACGAACTAGAAGTCCTTGTACGCCCTCGACGAAAATACCCCAGACAAACCCGACAAGCAGGGAAGTCCCACCCCTACACAGTTGAGATCCCTATATGTACTCTAATAGCTTATTTCCCAGAACTGCAGGACTTTAGAATGCTCTTCCGGTTCCCTGCTTCCCCAACTGTACTGACATGCACAACTTCAAGTAAACAGACATCTTGTTACTAAACTCCCTAAATAGTCACCCTGCAACTTAGGTCACTGATAGTAGCCCCCTACATCAAAGTGGCAACGTGTCTTGTTTGGAGTAAAAGTGTAATAAAAAAAATTGCACCGAACTTTGTTCATGATAGAATGATATATGCTACCATAACATAATAACAATGATATGACATATATATATATATATATATATATATATATATATATATATATATATATATATATATATATATATATGCGAGTATGACATGTGAATGAAATTCCGTCCTCTGTTAGAAAAGAATAGAACAAAGAATGAATCTCTTTAAAAATATATATGTGGTATTATTAGTTCTACCATTTCTCTGAACATGATTTAGCTGCAGCAACTCTTGCTGCAGTTCTCTCTAAGCATGCTATGGAAGAATTCCTAATCAACTTGCACTAGAGAATATTTTTTAAAAATCCATTTGTAAGGAGTAAATGTTTATAAAATACTAAATACAAATACTAAAGCAAATTTAGTTGAAAATCAAACTGCGGACGCCTCGAAATATTGCATCAGTGAAAATTTCCAAATTATTCCAACACTCACTGAAATAAATAAATATATATATATATATATATATATATATATATATATATATATATATATATATATATATACAGGGTGGCCGAAAAGTCCCAGGACACTATACACATGGTTTATAAGCTTTGACATCCAAGTCCTTTTTCATATGATCCATCATGGAAGCCCTTGGTATTCCAAGTTCAGCAGAACGTTTTCTCGTGGATTTCTTGGGAGACTGTTGCAGTGATTCTTGAACACCAGCACACGTTTCCTTTCGTGTTTCAGGTCTGCCACTTCTTGCCTGATCCAGAACGCTACCTGTTTCAAAAACTTTCTTCTCCCACAGATACAGATTACTTCTTGAAGGCGCGGGCTTTCCAAATCTTTCTGTGAAAGCACTTCGAACATCTTTTCGGCCAGTGTCCTGGGAGTTTTCGGCCACCCTGTATATATATATATATATATATATATATATATATATATATATATATATATTTGTGTGTGTAGTAAGTTTTAATATATACATATATATATATATATATGTATATATATATATATATATATACATGTATATGTTTATAAGAAATATGGTTATTCAAATATATTTCACCTTTAATTTATACCAGTCTTTAATCTATAAAACTTAGTGTAATTACAGAATAAATACAAATATCTACAAAAGTCTATATTCCAAATTTCAAGATGTTGTCCATCTTACCGTTTATTTCTTTAAGTACGTTGGAATGCACAATTTTTGGATGCACCTGTTTCGTAGCGCAGAATCATTCAGTTATATCCGTTTTTTTAATTTCCTACTTCCGTTAACTCATCAGATAAAAAGAACTTATCAACTTAAAAGGAAACAAAGGAGTGTAAGCAAGATTGCAAAATCCGAAGACTGGAAGAGAAGTTACAGTTATTTTTCATTTTGTTACGCCATTGCCAGAATGGAAGAAAACCAAACAGAAATTACAACGAGCTCATCTTAAAACTTCAACGTAAATTTTATCAAAGTACAAAAAGTCCAAGTTGCAAAAGATGCGTCATCTTCAGCTATCTGCCATTATGGGCTAGTAACATTTCCGAAGGGAATAATAGTTTGTCTTCGATAAAGGCTGGGTAGAATTCCCGTTGATGAAGTAGTGCGCAGGTTTGATATGTTGAGTTGACTTCCAAGTCGGGCTGCTATCTGACCATACATGAAGAGCCCTGGTAGAATCTGTCCAATGGCGGACAGGTCAAACAGTAGACCTTAATTTAATCCTGACAGACATTAAAATTAAACACTAGCGTGCAAATATAAATTCGCCCTACTTAACGGCATTGCTAATTGCAAGGATAAAGTTCCGCTCCACATTTGGGCATTAAAACGTCTCGAAGTAACAAGTAATTTCGCTGCCTCGATTCGAGTGAGAAATGCAGTCTTTCCAACTCTGCATCTGAAAGGGGAATTTGGCGCCAAAGAACATTCTCAGTTAGTTATAACATGCAATTTGATTGCTTAAAATAAATCCGTGGGCGGAGAAACCGTCCAATAAAAAGCTTGCTTGTTTCTGCAAACTTTCTTACAATACACACACACACACACACACACACACAGGCACACACACAGGCACACATACATATATATGTATATATATATGTATGTGTGTGTGTGTGTGCGTGCGCGTTTTGTTTTTGCGATACGTCTTGAATGAATTCAATTATTTACCAAAGTGCATTTTTACCTAAATGCGAGTTGGGAATAAGTATCCGTTTAACCAATTTGGTCCCCCCACATGGGGAGCAATATATATATATATATAGGTTAGGCCATTTTACTGCTCCAGGAGATATCTAACATTATATGCGATCCCTGCCTGTATAAGTGTCGAGTGCCGGTTTTTAGGAAATCGGATAACCATTCATTTTAGAAACTGTGACATTGTGTTTCAGTTTCACGACAAGAAACTAGGTAATTATATAGATAAAATAAGATATGTATTAAAAATATGCTATTGCGATCTTTTTTGTGCTAAGTTTACTTTATGAATGATAGAAATACTCATGTTACGTGGCGTGACCGTTACTTTTTAACTGCGTCACTACAATTGAAACTTTCCTCAGACCCACACGCCGTCTTTTACCGTCGCAAAGGAAAAGATAAACCAAAATAAACAGAAATCACGCGGCATTTTTAAAGTGCAAATGAAGTGCATGTATGCATCGTTCTTCCAAAACAATGCAAAGTCTCCTCGCCAACACATGCGAGTTAAAATAATCTCTTTCCTCGATCGCAAGCTGGCCATAGTAAACCATTTCTTGCCTTCGACTTTCAGACCTCGATCTTACACGGCGCGCACTTCGCTTCTTTTCCGACCACGTTCAGAATATTTCTCTCTTTTTTTTTGCTAGTACCACACGTTGTTGTGGTGTTTCCCTTCCTCCCCAGCATGGCCGAGAGGTGATTTGGTCGTGCGCGGAGCAATATAGAAGAAAAGGCGAACAACAATGTTATTTTGATTCCTTCGACCTCTTTTCATTCTGACAGCCATAGGGGTAAGACGCATATTTTTTGACTCTCTGTAAAACGGATGGAACCTCTGTCCCAGCATTCTAGTTAAGATGTAGTTAAGAAGTTAGTTTACATGTTCACAAGTTTAATTTAATAATTGTCGCTGATTCTTTTCTAAAATATTGTTAAATATTAAGTGAAAGATAAAATACTACGTCATCCCGAGAGCAATACCCAACATCTCTGAGAGACTGGCGTCTAACCGACGGATTCTATTGACTGACCCATTGTCACAGGATAATACCGTTGGCAGGATATTGATATAACACGTGGGTCGGTCACGCCATTGGCCGGCTCATAGTTCTATACCTGTGACGCAAGCTAGCGTACAAATGCTAATTTGCATAGTCCTTTAACAGCTGCTGCTAATATTTTAATAAGCAAACTGTCCTTCAGCCTAAGCTGATCTTTTCACATGCACCCACAGGCGCTCTGTTGCACTCAGAGATCAGAAGTATAGTTGTATGTAGCATGTTCATCGGTAGCAATTCGTGACAGTTATGGCCTTAGAATCATGACGTGTACCTCTGTGACATATTTTTTCTAATACAATTTTGTTATGAACAAATTGTCTTAATAATTACCGACCTTAAAAGCCTGCAGTGCAATCCAGAACAGTTGTGTGGTTTATAATACTAACCGCATCACTAATCTTGGGTTGTTTAATCATGCGTGTCCTCACAATCAGATGTAAAGAGTTGGTGTGTGTGTGCAAGATGGTAGAGATATAATGTATCTGCCCTTCGCCGGCGGTCGTCTTTTCTCTCTTGTTGTTTGCTGTATCTCTTTGTATTGGGACGGATAACGTAAGAATATTCCTCCAAGCCATTTTATGTTTATTGTCTGAAATGTAGATCATTCACGCTGACCCAAATCCCCGGGAATTCTGCGTCTCCCATTTTGAACTACTTTGACGCTCCTTGATCTAAGTTTACTACCATGACCGATCCTCATGGGATTCGGCCTCTATTAACCTTATACTCACAAGGCCAGACGGCCTATCGTCCTTTCCAAACCACCTCTGCCACCTACAACCTAACCATTACTCTGTAAAGTAAGTGCACAAATTTTAGTTTATAATTTGTATATTTCTAATTATCCGAACATTTATATGATTTTATTTTTCCTGGAACTGATGCTCAATTTTCGAAATTTACCGGAAACCAACCAATTTCAAAATGTTGCATTTGAATATAAAGCTCAATAATTGTTACAATATAATTATATTACTCGGTGCAATTTTTAGATTAGGAATTAACATTTATATTATTTTGATTTTTCTGACTTATGTTCTCGTAGAGCAAATGTTGTGCAACGGATAAAGGTGTTAAGTTGCAATCGGTTTCAATATAACTTAGTCCTTTATCTACTTTGTTGGTGTCGGTATATTTTAACACTCGGCAACACACGTTATGTCTGAGACAGTTGCAAATAAACAAAGAAAAAGAAGGAAATCGACTCTGACTATTTCTGTTGGAATAAAACGCATTTATTTACGGTACTTCCAAAATAATGCATTGCATCTAGGTCTCTAGGTTCATATCGTCTGCTATGGAGTTAACATAACCTTGCCGTCTAGACACGTGCTTAAAAATATCTCTCACAAACGGGCCACACGGTCATCGTACACTGGCACCCACTTTTCCCAGCCCTTTTCCGTCTCCGTGTGTTTTTTATCGCTTGCCGTCCCTGTTTGTCTATTTTACTCTTTTCTTTCCTTTTTGTTCTCCTTCTGTAACGTCAGCTTGAATACTGGTCGATCATTTTCATGTGTCGTGCGGCTGTACTTGGAAAAACCTGTGTTTTCCCGTAAAAATCTAATCCATGACAGAAAAAAATTCTTTTATTATTATTTTTTTTAATAATTATTGTTTGGGTCCTTTAAGATGAGGCTTAATAATTTGTGCATTCATTCTAATCTTATCCTAATCTTCATAGTTTTGTTCGTTTTCACACGTTTCGGTCAACTCATCTTTTGACCTTCGGGGCGCGTGGCGGAGTGGATACAGACGTTGAGTTTCTGTAGTTCCAGGTGAGCATTGTCTAAAGATTGCGGTTTTAATCTTACTCAAGAAAACCTGACATGGTTAGCCAACTACTATTGAAAACATTAATTTCTGGGGGTAACTAAAAGGCCCAGGATTCATATCCCGCGGCGGTTATTTACGTTAAGACGGCCAGAGAGTGGATTGGCAGAAACATGATGAAACAATAACAACTACTCGGATTAGGATAACAGTTCGCAAATAGAATGAATATGTTTTGTTTGTTAATTTATGTTTTCTCGATTTAAATCCCAAATTCCTGTTGTTTAGTTAGCACTTACCAACTGGTGACCCATTCATGTTTTGGACTCATCTTTGTCATCGAAGATAAAGATAACAATGCACATAAAAGAATTGATTGCATAAAAATTGCCCCAAGACATAAACGACAAGCCTCCATTGTTTCTGTCGTCTTTGGTTTCTCCTATATTGGAAGCTGATTATAAGAGAAGTGCGGTTTGTAATTCCGAAACTTTGTTACACTATAGACTCTACAGAGGCAAATCACTCAGTTCTCTTTGAAGTAAACACAAAACGAATCACTTCACATCAGAGGCGACAACTCTGTCACACTTGCCACTGTCGATTCTGCGAAAGACCCATGTAAATTACACAAGAATTGAAGACAAAAGTTTGACATTTAAACCGCAGAATTACAGAAATTATCTCTTTATCGAAATTTATTCTGCAATTCATGTGCATATCTTTTCCATTCTCTCATCTTTTAAAGAGCAGGATACGGCTTCTATAAAGAACAAAGAAAAAGGCAGGAATCGCTTCAAATGAATTCTGACAGTAGCCACAAGCGAGAAGGTCGACCGACCTATCAATAAATTGGACTTCCGGGCAAGTGAATCCCTCGTCTTTAAAATGCCGCAGTTTATCGGTTTTTTTCTTCTTCTTCTATAAGAAAGGTCACCGTTTTGTGCTGTTTTATTTCCGCGTAGGTTGAATGTTTAATATCGCCCACACGTAGATGGGAACTAGATCAAACGCTACTTTTCCTCTTGAAAGCCATACATTCAGATTTCTTGCAACAAATGTGAAGTCAAGAATAAAATAAAGAAGATATTAATTGCTGATTAGATTTTCTCTACTTCATCTATATAGGTATTTACTAGCATGGCGTTGCCCAGTCGTAAATCGGTATTTTAATACATGCATCTCTATGTATTATTATAGAGGGAATTCTCGATTGATTATTATATTGTACCCAATATATAGTAGTGATGTCAAAAGTTTAAAACTTATATATGAATATATATATATATATATATATATATATATATATATATATATATATATATGCTACACTGCTTTTATACTACATTTAATTTTTTGTTCTCGGTTAGTGGAGGATAAATCCTTCACGACTGAGACATTTTTTATTTTTGTTCCTTTTCTCCACATTAAAAAACGGCCCTGATGTCTAATTCTGGCAAAGTACACAGGTATATATATATATATATATATATATATATATATATATATATATATATATATATATATATATATACCAGCAGGCCGACTGACATTGTCCAACCGTAAAATACGGTTAAATATGATAATTTGATTAATGCAGATTTCGTATTTATTATTATATAATTTGGACCCAATATATTGTAATGATTTAAAAAAGTTAAAAAAAAAATTACTCGTGCGCCACCACCGAGAATCGAAACCAAACTGTTTAGCTTATGATTTACTTTTTCCTTTGACGTTAATGCCTGACCTATGAAGACATATTTACGGCAAGGTTAAAAATTTAAACGTGAAATAGTAGCTATTACGTTACGCATGCATATTCGTAATACCGTCGTTCGACCTTCACCTATCAAATTCCATTTTTTATTATCACACTTATGTAACAATTTTCCCCGGCTAAAACCCAAATATAATGTTTAGCATGGGTTCGAATACCCTATATATTAAGTTGCATGTTCGTAGACTAAACACTGAAAAAAGGGTTCTGTCAGACAATATGTTTAAAACAAATATGTATGCGCATACATAAATATATATGGAAAGAAGTTTATGTTTACTATACATTTTTTACGTAAATCTTTCCTAACACGAAAATGTGAGAGAAATGCCCCACTTGGTCGAGAGAGAGGCAAAGTTCCCGCAAAGGATGAGGGAGGTGTAAATACGAAAAAGAGAGGAGGTTCTGGCTGGCGTCAGCGCAAAGTTCCGAGGAGACCGAGATTTTTAAAAGGCAAATGTGGGTATTAATTTGCTTCCCCACGCAAGCAAAATATGACACAAGGTCGAGTTTTATGTAGGGTGAAGGGGATGGATGTGGGGGAAGGGAGTAGGGGAAGGGGGAGAGAATGGTTTATAGAGGGTTGCCCCTACATAGACCAACAACCAATTGCAACAAGGGCAAGGGTCTCACAGTGCAGCATCTGGGAACAGATAATACCCTTTGTTCTCAGCCAAAAGGCCGAGGAAGGGCTGTATGTGTGTACGAACGTAATTTGGAAATAGAATGAAATGCGTTGTTTTTGAAGAACTCCGAATAAATTCACTTCATTTGCTTTTAAAATGTCAAGTCGAATTTTGTTTCTTCTCTTTTTATTGGTGTTAATTTATTCCAACGACGTTACATTGGGTACACTATAAATATCAATAAATGATTGGCTCCCTAATAAAAAAAATATCATATTTAAGCGTATTTTACAATCAGGAAACGCTAGGCTGCATGTTATTAATTATACAGATTTGTTTCTGTGTTATTATTTTAGTAGAGTGAATCTGCTTAACAATCCTTGTTACAGGTCGCTCGACTGTCACCAGTTTTTTTGTTGTTTTTTTTTTCTGAATAAAACTGGACGTCCTCTATCCGTGTTTTTAAATCCCAAACAACTAGTCTTACCAAAGAAAAAGAAAGGTAACGGTTGTTTAGTAGTTAACGATACGGACTGATGTCCTGAGTTTTTCAAGTTAAAATCCAGTTTGTTTCACAAAAATCATTTTCACTTAGGATATTGGCAAACTCCTTGTGGTCACTTTCCGTAAGTACCCGATGTCTTTCTTGAAAAATTCTGGCTATATAAATATCGGGGAACCCAATGCTAACAATACAATCTTTTGATTCCTACGATATAAAAATGCTTTTCAAACATGCACATGCACACAGAAACAGACACACACACAGATATGCAAGAAAAAAAATATTGTATTGTATTTTTTTAAAATCCTGATGAGGGATTTTTTATGAGCCGAAAATTTGAAACTTTAAATAAATAAATAAGTGTTTATTTAAAAAAAAATACAAATTCGCATGTGGGCGCTCTTTCCGACCTCACCTTTTTCTGTGCTTCTAAAAATGTGGATTACTACTATTACTATATATATATATATATATATATATATATATATATATATATATATATATATATATATATATTAGAAATTATTATCAATTAGAATTATTTGGGTAGTCAGTTTTTTTTTAATTTTTATTTTTTAACCTCCTCTCCGCTCTTACTCCATACCACTACCAAATATTCTAAATATATATATATATATATATATATATATATATATATATATATATATATATATATATATATATATATATATATATATACTTCAGAATAGTTTTTATTTTACAATCAGTTGTTATGGAAACGTGAGATTGTAAAGTTTACAAAATATTACTGGCAGTAATATTCTATAAGTTATCCCATCTAAACAAGAATTCATTTTGAAATTCATTGAATCACAATTTAATATATATATATATATATATATATATATATATATATATATATACAGATGGAAATTTTTCGTTTATATTTTAAACGATAATATGGTAAATTAGCGTCTTTATCTTTAAAATCATTTTCTTTTTTTTCTTTTTTATGGACGTAAACAAATAATATTTTATTTATTATTTTATTTACTTGTAAAATAAGAATCTACGGACCTG
>NC_136513.1:41247772-41262772 GCF_053919585.1 Euprymna scolopes
GTCTCTCAAAGACTGGAGGAGCCTGTTATATATATATATATATATATATATATATATATATATATATATATATATATATATATAAATATGTGTGTGTATGTGTGTGTGTGTGTTTGCGAAAGCATTTTTATTGTTCAGCGAATAGGGTGATTTATTGCCAGTGTAAATTTAGTATATGTTGGTCTGAGGTCGATACTTTATTATGGTATTATTTCTATATCTCAATCCGAACCTACATTATGACAATCTGTAATACAAAACTCAGTTTATTATACTAATTCAGACGATTCTGATTTTTTTACGATGAGAATTGGTTATTGGTATTATTTGAATTTATCGGATTACTCTTGCCTGGTGAGGTATACAACTTCGTGTTATTACTTGAGATTATATCACGTGGCGAAACTTTACCTCGAAAAAGTGTGATTAGTTATACCGAGAAGATCTTATTTTGGCTACGAATATTATGTGGTCTCAATATTTCGTTAGGGTTTACTTTAAGTACAAAGTATACTGATATCATTTCAAGTAGCATCATGCCTTGTCTGGAGCAATTTATATATACATTTATATATATTCTTTATCTGAAGTGATTTCCATAAAAAAATTCAAGTTGCATGATACTTAGTCTGGAGTGATTTCCATTAAAAAAATTCAAGTTGCATGATACTTAGTCTGGAGTGATTTCCATTAAAAAAAAATCAAGTTGCATGATACTTAGTCTGGAGTGATTTCCATAAAAAAAATTTCAAGTGTTTGAGAGATAAAGATTTACTGGAATATTCGTATAAAAAAGCAGGTATCGGCGCCTGCGTTACAACAAGCAGCAGTCGATGGATTGCGAGGTAGAGAAAATATTAGCAGCAGCCGTAAACGCACGTATGCAAATTAGTAAATATATGCAAGCATGTGTCAGAAGTAAAGGAGAGAAAATACTCCCCGTTTTAGAGAGGAGAAGTGGCACACCGGGAAATACAGACATGTAAAGTCGAGGGCGAAAAAGCGCTTGCTGACGAGATGGCGATAGAGAAAGACTTTTTATTAGAAAGACATGTGCGTGCGAAAAACTTTTGCTAGATAATGAAGTGCACTGTTTTGAAGCAATCACAAATAAACGCATTTATATATGCATTTTAAAACGCCGAGTCGGCTTCTTTTTTCCCCCTATTTATTTCTGTCCGTTTGTTCCTGCGACAATATCCACGTTACATTCGAATATCTATGTATCTCATATAAAGGTCATGTGATAACCCCTAGGTTTTCTGGGAATTTTGACTGAAGTAAAATGAAACAAAGAGTGACTCTTCGAATAAAAAGCAAATTTGCGAGGTCTTCGGGGAATTTCCTTACATTTAAGTGTATAGCTTGTGGAATCTTAAAAAAAAACATCATAAAAGAAAATACAAAAATTATTGATTTTTTATATTTTAGCTTGGATAAAATATCGCAATTCAAGAGTTTTGTTTTAATATTGTTGTTGTCCTTGTTTGGTTGTTTTTTGTATTTCAAAATTACAGTTTTACGTTTGAAAATTGCTCTGCTTTGATGGCTTAAAACATAAATTATCAATGAAAGCAAATAAATTAGAAGAAAAAACACAGCCAATCATAAACTGCTCAGGAGACATAAGAGACAATTTCCCGGCTCAAATATTACACCGAAACGCTAAGCGAATTTATCATTTCAGAGCCAGCATTATATATATATATATATATATATATATATATATATATATATATATATATATATATATATATGCAAGCATGATGTCTCTTACTACCAGATAATTTTAAAAACCACTGGTCCGATTGCTTCAACATTTTGGTATAGGATTTTCATCGTATCCATGCGTGTTGTTATAAATCTCTTTTTAATTATAACGTTAAACTAAATGTTATTAAATCAATTAGTAGGTATTTGTTGTAATGATGTTGGCATTTGTTATATGGGGAAATATCCCCGGTGATTACCCAGTCACGCGACATCGATAAAACATTAAACGTTCTCAACACAGTATCTCTGTTAATGTAAACAGAATTAAAAAAAAAACATGATGGTTAAGTGATCGGACACGTGCGGTATATTCAGTTTTTAAATAAAAATCAATTCATTTAAAGTTGCTAATTTTCCATATGGGCGTATTTTACAAATAAAATGGGTACAATTTAATCACGTGATTACTGAAAATGTAAGTATGTGATATAATTTAATTTAAATTAACCAAAGTGTGGTCGCCTTTAATGTTAATTATTCTTCATAAATGGATATTAGCAGCCATGCGAATGTAATGCAAATGCAATTTGACTTATATTTGTTCAGTAACTAATGAAGTTCCTATTTCAGCCACCTAAATTATTTAGAATGAAATGAGTTTAGGAATTTATATACAAACATGAATATTATTTTTACTTAAAAATTACATTAATACACTAAGTCATAACAAGTTTCATTGTTAAACCATCCTCCACTTTTATATCTACGTACGTTGAATTTTCTGTGAATTATAGTATTGCTCTCGACCGGCAATCACCAGATAAGCCGAGATATATTCAAATGTTAAAACACTAACTCGACATTTTTTGTGTTCTTTGTATAAAAAATATAATTTAAAATTATTTCGTGTATAATGTGGGTAGTTTTTTTATGTTTATTTTTTAACATCTGTTGACAAAAAATAATTTGTAAATTTTCTTGAAAGAAAATTTTTGTTTACATTTTATATTAACAATTTTCAGATTTCATAAAAAGAATACATCTCTTCTTATTAAAAAACGTCTGTTTACAAAAAGTTTACTGCCAATTTGCTGTAAAAAAAAGTGTTCTTATAAAACACTTTCCGCTAAAAATTTACGGTTAAAAAAATCTTTTTGTTGATAAAATTGCAAAACAATAATAATAATAATAATAATAATAATAATAATAATAATAATAATAAAGTAAAAAACAAACAAAATGCAACTTTTCTTGGGGAAAACAAATACACATATCTTCATTAAAATTTACAATAGGTTTTTGTTATTTTTTATTTAATGTATTTCTATTTCTTTTCGGTTAGTTTGTTTTGAAATCCGCCAGCGTCTGTTATTTTGATCGACTGCCGGTCGAGCCAGAACCATAATTAAGAAAAAATCCCGAGGATCCAGGCCACATTCTGCAAGAGTACCGAACATATATATACGAGGTGTTCAATCGATAAAAAGGGTGCTTCTTCATGATTGTAACGAAATCCGACTGACGAAAAATGATTTTTAATTAAAACCATAATGATAACTATTAAGATTTTTTGTCAATTTCAACAATAAGCAATGTTATCTACCAAATTGTTGTGTCACAAATATTCAAAACTTCCAGTATCCAAAGAAAAAAATGATTTCGGCCATATTTGTTTTAGCACGTGACACGTGATGTAAACACAAGGGAAATAGCTTAAATTTCTAATTTCTTCGAAAACTACTTTGTTTAATAATTTCTACCTTATCGTTTTCATAGGTTTTTGATATTTTCATTACTTCGACATGCGAATTCAGTAGGTACTATTGGTTTCCTCTGAAATTCAATATTTCAATTTCTTAATTTCGCTACAATTACGAAGAAACACTAAACTGTTTACGAATACTCTCATTAATTATATTTGAAAGCAATACTTTTTTCACCCAAAAATGTGCGAAAATAAAGATATTTATTTGAATAAAAAAGCAACAGTTTGCCAAACTATTTATATATAAACTAACATTAAAAAAACACTAACCTAGATTTAAAACAGATCAAGAAACTAAATATCAAGGCTAAATAGAGCACACACAAAGGGACAGGTCAACCAGAGGTCAAATAGGCATTTGTCCAATAAATGCATGCTCATGGGCTGATAGGAATGGCGCGGTGGATACTATAAAGCTGATTGGCTAACTAAAATCTCAATAGAAGATGTGCATATAAAAACGACAAACAACCACAGAATTCGCGCATAAGCCTGAAGAATCCTAGCGTGGATGAATATTCAGTGTAGTTTAATCGCCATATACATTTAATAACTTACTAACTAGCTCTCCCTACGTATTGAGCACTTTTTAAGTAAATACTTAAAGTTTACGCATAACTCTATACTTTTGTATATTAATTTTATGTGAGTAAATTAAGTAGTTTTATATATATATATATATATATTTTAAAATAAGGGAGTAGTCACCAACAATGTGTATTTTGTAACATTATTTTATTATTCCGTGCCTTGGTTTTTCATTGAGAATTATGTTTGGATCATTGTAATAATGTTTTTAAGTCATTGAAATCGTTTACGTACGTTTCAGACGGTCTGATGCGTCCTCGTCAGAAATTATTTTCAAATATATATATATATATATATATATATATATATATATATGTATATATATATATCCTCGTTAACTAACACTACGATTTGGCAATTTCAGGTGGTGTATGTGCTCTTCGCCTCTTTCGCTTCTCCCTGTTACTGGACTCAATCTTGATATATATGAAAGTACCACTGTGCATTTTCTGTAGTGAAAATACAATTAAAACTATGATATATATATATATATATATATATATATATATATAGTTTTTTCTATGAAATCCTGATAATGTCCCCTGAAGTAGGGACGAAACGCTGATGACAATTTTATTCAGTTTCGGTTTTCCTGCTCAAATAACATAACGTCAACCATCGCTTGCATTTATTTTATTTTTACTCATATATATATATATATATATATATATATATATATATATATATATATATAGTGGCACATTGCTACTTTGATGTAGGGGAACGTATCTGGAACATAATTTGCAGGAATACTATGCAGGGATGATGATGTTGATGTATGTTTGCATTTATCTTGAACTTCAACATATCTGTAGAGTCAAGAAAACAGGGACCGGGAAGGGAATTTCCATGTCGAGCAGTCAGAAGGGGAAAATTATTAGAATAAAAGTTTTTATTACACTTAGAGACCTCTACTATGTAGGTGTGGGATTTAGTTGCTTGTCGGGTTTGTTGGGGGTTGTTACATCGAAGGTTCTTCAGAGCACCTATTATTAAAATACCTATAAAATAGGTAGAGGGATGCAATATTTCGTCGAAAGAGATATAGGTTGACGCATAGCTGACAGTGCGGAACCTGTTAGGTTGGCGACTCTCTTTGGAACCCTGTCTAAGTGTGACAGACTGTCTAAGATTACCAGTCCAAATGTGGTAACAAAAATGTATACATGAGTGAATGGTGGCCTTGTATATAGACAAGATACTCTCATGTGTAACTAACTTTCTAGCAGGGTAGAGAGAGGTAACTTTCTTTGCGGCAAATTTGGTATTGCTTTCAATGTATCTGTTCCAATCAATGCTCCCTGTGAACGTTAAATTAAGGAGTTTAAACGAAGTTCTTTCCGGTAATGTATCATTAGCCATGGCTATCAGTGGTCGTAATGGTATCTTGTAATTATGAAAGAGAAGAAACTGGGTCCTGGCGGCATTGAATGTTTCTATCCGTTTTTGCCCTTTTTTTTTACTACAGAGTGAGTGTCCTCCTCTAGGGTGTCCACCATTGCTGTGAATGTGTTCATTCATTTTCTATGTTATAAATGTTATAAAGTGTAGTTATATTTTATAAAGTGTAGTGTCGTCAGCAAATATACCCATCACGGAGACAATTCATTAATATGAGGAATAATAAAGGTGATAAGGGTTTTCTCCTGATGCACATCAGCATTTACATCAGAGAGTTTTGACTTACCATCGTCGGGGACAACCTAAGTTCTTCTCTTATGTAAAAAGGATTTAATTATATTAAGTATAAATCAAAACGTAGATTCCATGAACAAAGCTTCTTTCTTAGAGCTGCACGCCTGTGGAACTCTGTTCCGTCTGCCTGCTTCCCTCCTGACTACAACTTGGATGTCTTCAAGTCCAACGTAAACGAATACCTGATGAACCGCCCCCTTAAGTAGATACTTTAAATATCCACACTAACGTACTGTACTTACAATAACTCTTATCCCTGAGTAGCTTCCGGGCCTTGATAAGTGGTGGCCACCTTATAAAAAAAAGTATTCGTCCATATAATTAGATTTTCATGAGAAGATCCGATTGATAAAATGAATCAATAAAGTTGTTTTAAATGTTAGAATGAGACTTGCGTTTCTATTTAAGTAAAGTCCCCCGCAATTCTGCTTTCCTATAATTGTTAGATTGGGGGGGGGTTGTAATAAACATTTCTAAAAACCTAAACGTCCGTACCCAAATGATTTTATCATAGCACAAACAAGAACCAAGTCTGCGATAATAATGAATAATATTTTATACGCGTATCAGTGAAAGAAGAGATTAAAGTGTCTCCCTTTTGTTCGTCTTCCACGCTGATTTGAAAAAATAACTTTCGGTTCTAACAAGCTTAATTTATATAGAATTACCATTACTGAATGCATTGCACATGCGCATAATTTTAGTTTGTGATTTTCCACGTGTATAGTTTTTATGTTGTGGCGTTGTTTATCGCAACAGCTAACGAAGTTTTATAAACATTTCCTCTTCTTTGAAAATAACTATCATATCATCTTGGCTTGCGGCAGTTCTTGAGGCACTTTCCTTATCGAATACTTTTAGATATTAAATTACACGCGATTATTTAAAAACAGACACACATTTCTGAGTGTCCGTACTCTCGCCTTTTGGCGCTATTCCCCCCCCTCTTTTTCACCTTTTCTATGTTTTGTTTATTGAACGCACTCTCACTCTTTCTCACACTGTCTTATCCATTAACCCCCACCTAACTGTCTATATCTCTTTGCATCTTCTCCCTCTCTCTGTCTTTCTCTCTTCATCATTCTCGTACTTACTCTATCTTTCGCCCAGTCTCCTTATTATTAATCAGTAATTTTCTGATCTGGCACTTTTTAGGTTTCTCCCCCTCATACGCTCGGTACATATATTTTCTACTCGCGCTTTCTAAAGTTCCCCCCTTTGAACACTATGTCTCTCTCTCTCTCTCTCTCTCTATCTATCTATCTATCTATCTATCTATCTATCTCTTTCTCTCTCTCTCTTTCTCTCTCATTTTGCATCTTTATCTCCGTCTTTTTCTCTGACCTGTGTTTCATTCTTCTTACACACTTAATCTACGTATCTCACTCTTAGTTTCGCCCACACACTCTCTGAAATTCTCTTGCTATATTAACCCCCTCTTACACTCATATATATATAATACATACATAGAGACAGACAGACAGACAGACACACACACACACACACATATATATATATATATATATATATATATATATATGTATTGTTTTAACAGTCAAGACATCAAGGAATAGATTGATAGCAACACATAGTGCATTTCATCGTTAGTAACAATTGTTTCAAGACAATTCGGACAAATTTAAATCTTACGTCTAAAATTTCAATTCTTTATGCCCAAAATTGGCGGAGGATTTTGGTAGAATTCTCAAAGGTGCAAATTGTTGAACTTTGGCCCCTAAACAGACAAATTTCTGGCACAAAACGTATTACAAATATTTTCCCAAATCTCAATACCCTGTATATCAAATTTCGAATCTGTAGACTGAAAATTAACAGAGTTATTGTGTAGGGAAATGTACACAGACAGACACACAGACAGACAGGCAGACACTTTCACTTATATATATATATATATATATATATATATAAAGAGAGTTCTATTTACTTATGAATCTGATATACATGTGAATGTATATACTTAAAGATGAAACGACCGTTTCACGCGCAGACACTTTTTTTTCGAATACGGAAACTATGCAAAACTATAATCCTACGCTTTAAAAATATCAAGATAGCATGTAATTATTCTTGTGAAAGGCAAAATAAATACACTATTTGCGATTCTAATAGATGTCACTTAATCCTTATTTTGGTATAAGAACTCAGCAAGAGACTTAGACTGTTGAACAGAAGACTTCCAGCTATTGAGTATTCGCATGCCAAGTCCATCCATCTCATAAAGCTCCAATCGTTATTTCGTTTAGACGCTCTGTGGGGGGGATAAACCTTTCCAAAAAACTGCACAGAAACATTTCTAATATATATAGGAGTTATTAATAAGTTTAGCGTTTAATAAAACCAACACTAATAAAATCAGAAATTATTAATCATGTTCGTGGTGCTAAGTATAAATGTTACATTATGTATCTTTATAAAAAATATATATTCAATTAACAGGGCGCCCGGGGTTGCCAATTCGTAAAATACGTTAAAATGTGATATTTTGATTTATGTAGGAGACAACTGGAATGCTTACTAGATATTTTTTTTTGTTTTTGTTTTTTTTTTTGTACATATATTTGGTAAGGAAAGATAGCATGAAGATAATTATTCCGAAACTTAAACCCTGATTAATATACATAAAAACACCATAAAATTAGAAGCCAAACGTAAAATCCTCTTAATGTGACTTTATTTATTTGCAAACTTTATCCTCATCTTCATAGATTCGAGATAGAAATGCTGAATCTCTTAACCGTATCTTCAGTAATTACTGCCTTCCATACTTGTTGTTTAATCACCATCTTTTGGCTAACTAATCCTCTGACCGACTTTGGGTAGGACTAAAACTGCTATCCTCAAACAATGCTCATCGGAAACTGTAGAGGCTCAATGCTTCTATCCACGTCGCCATGGGTCTCGAAGGGCGATCAAGGTTTGATTTTTTTTACTTTAAAAATCCAAATTTAGGTTCTTATCTGGTCTTCCATCGCCGAGTCCGTATCGAATGGTATTATATATCATTTTTTTTTATTGGAGGATGAGTTATTTATTATACGATGATTAGTACAAATTCTCTAAGTGATATCACTATAGCAACAGCATTAAGCTAAATACTCCATCAGACTAGACGAATTATTTTCCTGGAATTCAGTTAGACCAGGAAATTTAAAAAATAAGTGTACTATAACGTAGTAAGCTGTGGTCAAGAATGATGGGACAATCTTAACCTTTTTACAAACTCGACGTTTTAGAGATAAAAGAAAACTAATAGTATATTGCGATATTTATTCATCGCGTATAGAATCAAATGTTGGATTGTGGAATGAACCTCTTTGATTTCTGAAAAATTTGATTGAGGTAAAATTCAATCAAATGTATATAAATAAATAAACAAAACATATATAATAAAAGAAATCACATTTTATTGAATTAATTTGAGATAAATAACGTGTATAATGTCTTTTTTATTTAAAATAAACGACGTATTGGCGAATTATTCCTCTGTCCTTTGTCAGGTTTACCGCGACGGGATAGTATGGTCGAATCCTCCAATCTACATACAGAGCAATTACTGTTTTACCAACAAATCCTCTGACTGGTTTTTGATGGGATCGAAACCGCTACCTCCAGACAATGCTCACCTGGAATCGTAGATATACCGCATCTCTATCCACTGTGCCACGGTCCTCGAAGATTAATCAATGTTTGATTTTATGGTATTATAAGTCCAAATTTTTATATGTTTTACCTTTCCAATTGCCGGGTCCGTGTCGAGTGTTATATTATTGAATAAAGGCAGTAATTGATGTAGATGTAGTTGGAGGATTCGATTTTCCTGACGAAGGCAAGATGAATAATTGGTCGAAACGTCGTGAAAACAAGAACTAGAAGATGGGGAAAATAGTCCAAATAATTAAATAAAAACAACCAAATTTTATTGTGGGTTTCCTTAGCTTTTCGCGGTATAATACATTTGTTCACTAAATGTAAACCTGAAAGATTTTCTTTTCTACAAAACTCGAAAATGTGTACAGAAATTAGAACGGAACCCGTTATATAATTGTCGAGAATAACTTATTCAGGATCCTTCAGCTATATCCGGTAAAAAGTCATTGTCAATTAATAGTTGTATTCTTATACTAGATGATGATAAGGATTGAATTTCAACCTCTTGAAAACTAAATTTTATAATTGATTAGATTAACATTGATTATAATTTGGCCGTTTCATCACGTGTAATATTATAACTAGTGCGTATATCGTTAAATCATATTCCGTGTGAAACTTATCGTGATTTAATTGTTTGCAATTAAAAGCAATTAGCTAGAAATTTAAAAACCTTTGGCTTATTTTCATATTTGGACCCATCAGTTCTTTTATACCTTCGACGCAATATATTTGATTTTTCTTGTACTTAATAAACGCGGGTGAGAAAATCGATTTGTGTGCGATTTCAAATATCCAATATCAGCACATGATCTTAATAAAAGATACAAAACGCTGTAGAATATATATATATATATATATATATATATATATTCTACAGCGTTTTGTAGAATATATAGGTTATTTATATATATATATATATATATATGTATATATTCTACAACGTTTTGTATATATATACATAGAGAGAGAGAAAGATAGATAGATAGATAGATAGATAGAGAAAGAGAGATAGATAAATAAAACGGGGAAAAATCGGGCGAGTGTAAAATTGATTTTAATGAACTTTATACTTATTAAAATAAAATTGAAACTGATTTTTTTTAAATTTTCGAATAATATAATATTTTTGTTCAGGAGATACTTAAAAAAAATCTTTTATTATTTGAAAATTGTCAAAAAATTATTGTTTATAAAAATCAATTTTACACTCGTCTGGTCTTTCAACCGTTAAATCTAATTTTTTTTAAATGGAGTGCTTTTCAAACAGTAAATTTCTTTTTAATATAGTGGGTGTCCACAAAGTCTGGCTACATTATGGAGCCAGACTTTGTGGAAGCATCCTTTAGATTATGTAGCCAGACTTTGTGGGCACCCTGTATATATATATATATATATATATATATATATATATATATATATATATATATATACACGTGTGTGTGTATGTATACAGGATGCTTCCATAAAGTCTGGCTACATAATGTAGCCTGACTTTGTGGACACCCTATATACTGATAGACCCCGTACGGCAAGAAGTGATGAGAATCGTCAGAGATTAGCAGAGAGTGTGTCCATCCACATCAGTAAGAAGGAGATAGTGTCAAATTGGGGTCTCTCAATCAATGTGGTTCCAGCAGGACGGTGCAACGACGCATACGGCACGAGAAACATTAAATCTGCTCCAGAATATATTCTGCAACCGAATAATTTCTCGTGGCTGTGAGATAAATTTGCCATTCCACTCGCCATATCTCACATCTGCAGATTTCTTCCTTTGGGGTTACCTCAAATAGCAGGTATACACAAACAAACCAGCAACAATAAATGCCTTTAAAAACAATATAGAAGAGGAAATTAGGGCCATAAGCCCTGAAACATTAAGTGATGTGCTGGGTAATGCCATGCAGAGAGCACAAGAGTGTGAAAATTAAACTGGTGGACATTTGAGTAACATAATTTTTCATTACTAAAATAAGGCCTTGTAAAAAACATACTCTAGATTAAGTTATGTAAATAAAATTAGAGTAAGTAGACTATAATATGTTACTATATCTCGAACAATCACGGTGAGGCTCATCTACCTACATATGAAAATCAGTAAGCATAACTAAAATATTGAGGAAGTTAATCAAATTCAAAATCCGTCAGCTTCTTTTGAAACACCCTCTATTATATGCAAATATATTTAATGAAATTGAAATATTTTTGTAATGAACACGAGCATTCATAACTATTCCATGTGAAGCAGTATTAGTCCTCGCACGAAAGCGCAGGACACAACATGTTTTAAGTAATAATAATAATAATAATAATAATAATAATAATAATAATAATAATAATAATAACAAAGTCTTTCGCTAGCGAGGACTTCTATTGATCGTAACCAGTTATACAGTCCTTTTGAAATTTTCATCTCTATTTTTCTCGATATCTACTGAATATTTGTTAATCAAACCTATATGAAATATGTTCCTTATTAAATTATAAAGATTTTCTATTCTGACAGAAGTTTAAAAAAAATTATCTAAAAAAGTTATTTAAAAGGTTTTTTTTTAAATTCAGATGTTCTCATTATTCAGACATGTATGACAAAGAGGGAGTTGCAAAAAAGAGTTGTGGTGTGAGGAGAATTACGAACTGAAACAGAGAGAATATTCAGACCTGTAATAATGCAAAGAGGGGGTTTCAAAAATGAGTTGTGGTGTGAGGAGAAATACAATCTGAAATAGAGAGGCGGAGGGTTTTTTATAAATACATACAAAACCACATTCATCATTTTTTTAAATCCAAATTAATAAATTAAATAAAATATAATCTTAAAAAGATACGATACAAGTTAGAAAAGCATTTCATCCAAGGCATGAAAATTGTTAAACAAAATGTTTTTACTATAGGCTTTAAAAATAAAGGTACAAGATTCAATTTGAAATTTATTTATCTTCAAAGTGTACTTTTATACATTTTACAAAGTAAGGTATTACATTTTTATACCTTACTTCTAAAATGTATAAAAGTACACTTTCAAGATAAATAAATTTCAAATTAAATCTAGTACCTTTATTTTTAAAGCCTATAGTAAAAACATTTTGTTTAACAATTTTCCTGCCTTGGATAAAATGTTTTTTTTTTAACTTGTATCGAATCTTTTTAAGATTATATTTTATTTAATTTATTAATTTGGATTTTAAAAAAAGATGAATGTGGTTTTGTATGTATTTATAAAAACTGGTATGGAAACCTGTGATTATAAGTCTTACAAAATATTACTGGCAGTAATATTCTATAAGTACTATCCCACCTAAATAAAAATTGTTCGATATATAAGACAGAGCAAATAAATAAATTTTTTAGTCATTGAATGAATTTAAAAAATTCTGACGTGAAATGTTTAAACTTGAAATCAAGAATACATTTGAAATATAAATTTTATTCTATAGGATTTCGATGTTTACCATCTCTTCAGAGAAGAAAATATGAACTAATTTTGGCAAAAATACCTGGACAATGGTTGTGACTATGTCGAATAATAAATTCTGGTCGAGCCCATGAAAAGGGTTTGTTTGAATAGTTTCACTCCCGTCTTTGTAGCTCCGCAACATTTTGTTTCATGAAATATTGGAGGTTGAATTGTTTTTAAACGACTCTCATATGGCAAAACGCATTCGGGACGGCCATACACAGCCATCGTTCATCGCTGGAAAAAAGATGCATTGAGAATGGTGGTAACTATGTAGAAAAATCTGTAGCATAAAGGTAGATTGATGAACTATTCCTATTTCCGTGCCTCCTTAATTTTTAAGTTAAAAAATGAAAGGCATTACGTTTGAATAAACTTAGTATCTATATATGTAGACGTAAACGTATTTATGAATATATATATACACTTGTGCCCGATATTATTCATACCCCTCGGATCTTTGAGATTTCTATAAGAATATTGCTCAAACCAGAAGGTAGACAATATTAAAGGGATTTCAAACAATAAATCAAGCATAAGCATTTAATTTAAACTCAACAAATAAATAAATTATGCAAGTTTGAAACATTATACAAAGAAAAACAATAATGGCACTAGTTCAAAATTATTCATACCTCTCTTACTAATAGTCAATAGCATGCCCTTTATTCTTAATAATTGCCTGTAACCGTTTTGGATATTTATCAACAAGGTTTTTACAAGCATCAACACTGATTTTTGACCATTCTTCAATGCAGTAGTTCTCCAAATCCCTCAAATTTCGAGGTTTCCGCTTTTTAACCTCAGTTTTCAATATGTGCCAGAGGTTTTCGATAGGGTTCAGGTCGGGACTCTGGCTAGGCCATTCCAAAACATTAATTTGATTATCCTCAAACCATTTCTTGACTATTTTGGCAGTATGTTTTGGATCATTATCCTGTTGAAGGACCCAGTTTGGTCCTAAATAGAGCTTCTCCGCATCCTGTCTAATGTTTTTCTGGAGTATCTCCAAATATTGCTCCTTCTTCATGGTTCCATCTATCTTGACCAAACTACCTGGACCACTAGCCGAAAAGGAGCCCCAAAACATTAGGCTAACACCACCACGTTTCACCGTGGGTGTGGTGTTCTTTGGGTTGTAAGCTTCTCCTTTCTTCCTCCATATGGCCAAACAATTCAATTTTTGTTTCGTCAGTCCACAAAATACTTGAGAAAACGGACTCTGGAGAATTCACATGGGTCCTAGCAAACTTTAGACGTGCTGCAAGGTGTTTTCCGGTGTGCAATGGAGTCCTTCTTGGTCTTCTTCCTTTCAGACCATTTTCATGCAAAGTCCTTTGCAATGTTTGCCTTGATATTTTTATGCCAGAAGACTCCAGATTTTCTAAAATGTCCTTAGTAGTGGTGGTTGAATTTGCATTAACACTTCTTACAATATTCCTGGTGGCTCTAGCAGACAGTTTCCTTTTCCTTCCTCTACCAATCAAGTTGTTTGTTGTGTGGTGGCTCTGGAAATTTTTGATGATGCTCTGTACTGTTGCTGTAGGGATTTCAAATTTCTTGGAAATTTAATTGTAACCTAAACCATCCTCATGTGAATTCACAATTTTAGTCCTAAGATCATTACTAAGCTCTTTTTTCTTCCCCATTCTAATAATTTTTATTCTTTTATTGGTTTTCAGTTGATATCATTTTAATTTCTGAAAAATGCAAAAAACGAAATGAAATTAATCAAAGGTTGTATAAAAGCATTCAAAATAAGAATCAAACAGGAAACAAACAGTCAGAAACTCGATTAATACTGAAAAAATAAGGGGGTATGATTATTTTGGAACATTGCAGATTTTATAAATAGCTGTATATTTCTTTTATTACAAGTATCCCGAGATTTTAAAATGACGAAAATGATCAGAAGAGGTTTATTAAGAATATGTATCAATATGGACGTAAACAATAAATTCTTACAAAGTTACACCTAATAAACTCAATTTTCAAGGGGAGGGGTATGAATAATATCGGGCACAAGTTTATATATATATATATATATATATATATATATATATATATATATATATATATAGTAATTTATAATAATGAAATGCAATAAATC
>NC_136513.1:41267772-41347772 GCF_053919585.1 Euprymna scolopes
TCACACATAAAAAAATTCACAGTGTATAAGGTTTATTTGATACTGAATATATTCATAATCGTACCTTATTTCCAAAAGAGGGGAGATATAGCATCTGTGAAATGTTTGGAATCAAGTCTCGTCTTGCTGTTATTTCAGATCATTTGAAACCATACGAGCAAGTTGTCAGAGATTTCAAGGATATATATATATATATATATATATATATATATATATATATATATATATATAATGTAGTAGAATGGATTCTATCAAACACCATATATAAACAGTAGTTTGTATAAGCACATTAACTCGTGGAGCAAGGGACGGATGATACAGGTAACAAACCGCTTTTTTAAATGGCATGAATTAGTTAGGAAAAAACTAGATACAGTATCAACAATACTTTTTTTATGTGTTTTGAGGGAGGTGGCATTTGGTCAACATGGCTGGGATCCCGGATTTTATATGCTGTTTTGTTTTTAATTTCTTGCACCCGTGTTTCGTTGAAAACAACTGATTATCTCTTAAAGAACATTCGCATATTTGTTTGTTCATGTAATTAAATCTATTCAACAATGCAGAAAATTGATATACTTACTCACAAAATCATCTTCCAACGAAGAACGTTTTTTTATATATAGCGTTTTAAATGTTTTAAAGAAACTTCCAACTATATATATATATATATATATATATATATATATATATATATATATATATATATCTAGTTGAGATGGTAATTAATAAAAACTAAAGAAAGTGCTCAATACTGTTGTAGAGTAAATATGCTTTTTATTTTTTATTACCGTATCTTTCTGTTTAGTTACATTATTGTTTCGGCTACACGACCGTTTTTTTGGCCGTCTGTAGCGTCCTCAGACTTTTACAGAAATGTTTGCTATTTTGGGATGAAAGAGTGGAAGAGTGAATGATGTCAGAGGGGGTTGCGAGAAGGGCGGAAGAGGAAGAGAGGAAGGAAACAAGAAGGGAAGGTGGGGAGCATCTGTGGGTTATATTTTTATGCGGAGGTGTATGCCGGCGCGCCCGTGTGCACCCACATCTAACAAAAAAAAACACTAATGAAAATGAAAACACTATGTACAGAACCCTGGCAATGAACTTATGATCATATCTATGTATAACCATGTCTACATCGAACGAAAGTATTGCGCCTATGTACCCACAAATGAACTTAATTTAAATCTATCCAGACGAATATGTCTATATCAATAACTGCCTTATAACTGTGTGTATATGCACGCACGTGTACATCTACGTGGGCGCCCGTGTGTACACGGGGTACTAGTGTGTGTGTGCACGCGTCTGTGTATGCGAGTGTGGATGTGAGAGTATAGATGCCCGCAGCCTGCTGTCCACATGGTGTGGGAGAGCGTGCAGCTGTGTATATATGTCGATGTATGTGCCCACGAGTATTGGTATCTGCAGACACGCACGCGCTTGAACGTATGCGTAGGGTGCTAGTATGCCTGATTCAATATTCGCATATTAGCCCGTATAATCGCCTCCTTGGGGGCGGGGGCGTCGATGTATGTATGTATCTGTGTATGTGCGCATCCATGCCTGCGCACACGCACCCAATCTTAGCACCTTAAAGAAAATTTGACGCAAGCGAGAACAACGCAGGTGTCTGTGCAAGTAGGCGCAGATATGCACATATATTTGCACACCAGGGCGGGCATGTATGTGTACCCGTGACCGTTTCTTTTAAGTATATATGTGTGTACGTGCATATGTGTGTACCCGTGGCTGCGACCGTTAACTGACCCTCTCCAAACAATTAACAACAAAATAAAAAACTAAAAATAAATAAACCGAACCATAGCCAGCCCGCCTCCAAACATAAGCGAACACCCAACAGCTCAAGACATACTTACCAATAAATCACCTCCCCAACGAGACGCTAAAAACTTTTACACTAAGACTCGAATTTTAAAGTATCCCCCTCCTCCCACCCTCACATATTCCCCTTCCCCTCATGTATCCCTATGCCCTCAGCCACACCAGAAATAAACTTCCCAGACCCTCCCCCACAAGTTACTTTAACCCCAAAACTAAAACATTATCGACATACCAAACTCCCCCCACCTTCCCTCTTTGTTCCCTTCCTCTCTTCCTCCTCACAACCCCCTGACCTCATTCACTCTTCCACTCTTTCATCCCAAAATAGCGAACATTTCTGTAAAAGTCTGAGGACGCTACAGACGGCAAAAAAAGACGGCCTTGTAGCCGAAAAAATAATGTAACTTAACAGAAAGATACGGTAATAAAAAATAAAACGTGTATATATATATATATATATATATATATATATATATATATATATATATATATATATATATATATATATATATATATATGCGTGTGTGTGTACATTTATCTTGGGCGTGTTGCCCGGATCAAATTTACTCTTTTCCTAAACAGGTTTCTATCCTTCATGGCCTTAAGAACATCTTAAAGTTGTTAGCCAGTGTCTTCTGACAATAATATTGTGTACGTCTTGAAATGTACGTCTTCCTACTTAAGTGGTTCCGTGTTTAGAGGTCCACTATATCAAACCACTGCCAACGTATTTTTTAAAATTCTGGAGTAATGTCGGGCATGCCGTGTTTTTTCTTCTCTTATTACTGAAGAGATCCTGTGCATCCGACCATATAAACGGGTAATGTTTCGTTTTGTTTTCCACTTTAAGTTTGACACTGTTTGGAGCATTCTAGTGTTAGTTCTATCTAACTTACTTTCAGGTTTTTGACTCAGATCTCATGCTGGTGACCCTTAATACAGCAGTCTCCACAACGGATCTGAAAACAGTTTTCTTTGATCTGTTCCGAGAGGACAGATTTCTCAGAGATGATCTGCCTTGAATTTGCCTGGTAAAATATATTTTATGTTTAATGTCTTTATGCAATAATCCGAATTGCATGAGTAGTATTGTATAAAGCTGTATAGATTTCTTTTGTAAGTCTTCCAGAATTTCCTGAAATATCCTACCAGTGTTCTTACCAGTCACAGAAATGTTTAAACAATATATAACTCATATAATACATTTTTCTGCTGGTAAGTGGATATGCCTATTTATTGTAAAACTGATGACTTTTAAATAGAGTTTTTACATTTAGCATTGTCAACCAAGTATTAATTAAATTTATATATTCTGCAACATCTTCGAATTTAGAAAAAAATATATTTCCGTTACCTAAGATATACAGTCCTTGAATAATTTAGTCATTTAAAAATTGTATGCCTAAATTTAATTGGTTTTCTAGGTTGTTATGTGAAATAGCCTTTGCGGTAAATTTTAGCAATATTTTAAGAGTGATTGTGCTTCGATTCTTTGAATGTCATTTAAAGTTGTAAATGGGGGTTCTTATATGGCATTTGTTTGATTAATTTCATTTGTGCCATAGTAAGGAAATATACATCTGTTGGAATTTTCCTGGCCGAGCTAGTTATTCCCATAATAAAACAGAAAAAAAAAACTAATAGGGAATAAATTAAAATGACTGTCTAAAAGAATATGTAAATTAGCTAGGTATTCTGGAAATAAATGCAATTCTACAACTCATATATAATATAGTATTTTCTCTATAAACGAATAGAAAAAAGTTTGTTTTTTTTTAATATGAATATGAATACAAAAAAAACTAATTTATAGGAATATATGTATATATATATATATATATATATATATAAGTACTTAATTTACTCCCATAAAATTAATATACGAAAGTATAGATTTATGCGTAAATTTAAAGTATTTGCTTTAAAAGTGATCAATACGTAGGTAGAGCTCGTGAGTAAGTTATAAAATGTATATGGCGATTAAGCTACACTGAATATTCCGCGTTTCATCCACTTTAGGATTCTTCAGGCTTATGCGCATAAGCCTGAAGAATCCTGAAATGGATGAAACGCGGAATATTCAATGTAGATTAATCGCCATATACATTTTATAACTTACTATATATATAGTTCAATGGTTCTTAGAAATCTAGGGGCCCATTACCCGTGGTCAATACTTGAACTCTATATGAAATACCAAGATATTCGAATGATCCATTAAAGTTCTTATCTCTCAAACACTGAGTTAGTAAAGAAACTTAGACCGTAATTTCGCTCTCCCCAATTAACCATTTTTATACGTGGTAGTATATCTTAAATGTTGGTGTCTTGGTCTTACTATATCCCAGGACAATAATTTATCTAGTCTGCTAGTGTATCCAGCTTCTTGTTATTTTTTGAGGTAGCATCACTCAGAGCGTTACTTCCATGGCAAGTGCTCGTCTGAGCTCTAATCTCTGATCCCCCCTACCCAATCTTTTACGATAAACACCCGTCTAACTGAAACCACTGTCCAAAATGTTCCCCACTCTTTAGCTGTGCCAAAACCTAAACGTGCATTCCCTGAAAAAAGCTTCTTTCTTAGAAGTGCACGCCTGTCAACTCTCTACCGTTTGCCTGTTTCCCACCTGACTAAAACTTGGATGTCTTCAAGTCCAACATAAACAAATTCCTGATGAATCGCCCCCTTAAGTAAGACACTTGATCAAATCTCTAATACTAACGATTATTATGATAATATCCCATTGATTACTGTACACGCAATAACCTTTATCCTCGAGTTGCTTCCGAACCTTGATAAGTGGTGACTACCTTGTAAAAAAAAGATGCACCATTCCTCGTAAAAGTTAATGTAGGTTAGCTATAGAACGGAGATCTTATTTGGGCAGCGAATATTATGTGATTTTGCTTCTATGGAAAAATAACCTCATGCCATTCAAGTTGTATATCCCTCTCTCTCTCTTTCTCTCTCTAACTATCTTTCTGTATATATATATATATATATATATATATATATATATATATATATATATATATATATATATATGGCTACTTCATTTAATCACATAAATTAATATAGGAAAGTATAAATTAATGCGTAAACTTCAAGTATTTACTTCAACAGTGCTCAATAAGTGGGTAGAGCTAGGTAGTAAGTTATAAAATATATTTGTCAATTAAGCTACACAGAATATTCCGCGTTTCATCCACGCTCAGATTCGTCAGGCTTATGCTATTGTTGTTGTCTCGCGTTTTTTATACGCACATTTATTGAGTTTTTATTGCCTGATTTGGAAGGGTGCGGTGGAAACTAGAAAGCTAATTGGCTAACTAAAAACTCAATATACCGTGCGTATATTAAAACGCGAGACAACCATAACTCCTCGCACAAGCCTAACGAATCCTAGCGTGGATGAAACGCGGAATATTCTGTGTAGCTTAATTGCTATATATTTTTATAGCTTACTACACACACACACACACACACACACATATATATATATTTTTTTGTACAGAAAGTTGTTAGTTGAGACAGATCATTGGTACCGTCGGTTTCAAGCCCGATAATAAGGCCCGTTGAAGGTATCCTTATCAAGCTCTCTTCAGCCAATATTCGTCTCGATTATTCGAGACGTCTCGTTTATTCGAGACGAATATTTGCTGAAGAGAGCTTGATAAGGATACCTTAAACGGGCCTTATTATCGGGCTTGAAACCGACGGTACCAATGATCTGTCTCAACTAACAACTATCTGTACACAAAATATAAATACCCTCTTACAATTTGGATTTTCCTTTTAATTGAGCACACTGCTGGAATTCTTTTTCCAAAAAAAAAACTAATCATATATATATATATAAATGATGATTGCAACGTCTTGTCAGACGAGTGCCACTCCCTCAGACATTTAAAATCCATGAGCCCAAATGTCTGAGGGAGTATCTATACAAATATGATGTTAAAGAGTCTTAGCCTTGTACGACAGCTAAGTCTCTCTCTTGGTTCAAAATGTTGAGATCCAGCAACAAGCAAGAGCAAAATAGCCAGCAACAAATTAAACTGCAGACCAGCTTAATGCGGGTACTGGTCTTCCGCTCTATGGTTTTTTAAATCAGAGATTTGCTTCTCCTAGAAAGGTTGCCTTCACCACGGCTTACGGGAGCCCTCTCTACCCCAATACACATATATACACACACAAATATACACGTATATATATATATATATATATATATATATCTTTATTCGATTGGCAAAATTTTAGAATAATTATAAAAAAGTGAACCATTTTTTCCACAAAAACCGCCTTTCCCTCATTTCGTAAGGATGTCTTGCCTATCTCCCAAACTAGTAATATTATTTATAAATTTCAATGTCGGTGTGGTGCCGTCTATATAGGCAAGACGACCCAGCGTCTTCAGGTTAGAATCGCCCAACATGTCCCCCGTTTCATCAGGGATCATCAAGCTACTACCAGAAAATCCCAACTGATAGAATCGTCCATCGGCCAACATTTGGTCGATAAAAAGGAATGCGGTCTTGTTTTCTCTCCGGAGTGTTTTTCTGTTTTGCACCGAGGACGCACAAAGTTCCATCTGTCTGTCCTCGAAGCACTTACCATCATTGCTAAACCCCCTACTTTGTGCAAGCAGAGAAACCTCCGGCTTCAGTTAGAATTATTTGGGTAGTCAGGTTTTTTTTTTTTTTTTTTTTTTTTTTTTTAACCTCTCCGCTCGTATTCCATATCACTACCAAATATTCTATAAAAAAATAATAATTTTCAGACTTATGACCCTTGAAAATGTTTGTCTGAACGAAAAGCGCTTTGGGTATATTTTGACGATCTTTTTTAATCGACTTATTTATTTTATTTAATTGTACATATAACTTGCCCCATTATATATATATATATATTTTTTTTTCTTTTCCTCACCCCGGTTTCCATTTTTTAGTTGATTGAATTTACGATATGGTTCACTTTTTTATAATATATATATATATATATATATATATATATATATACATATATATATATATGGGGTTACAAGTAAATTTATATCTTTCAAACAGCAATATCTTCTTTTGGTCTTTCGCTTCATTGCGAGTTCTGCTTATGTTCTCTTAGCAAATATCATTCTTAGGGTATTTTATATATAATTGTAAGTTTGAAATATATGTTGTTGATATGGTTGATAGAAATATATGTGCGTCCAAAAGCGTTTTCCTAATCTACTTGTGTCGAAGTTGATCTGACTTCTACGTATGACTATTTTTAAATAATAAGAACAAGAGTATAAAAATCGATTAATTTGAACCAAACATTTTTTAATTTCTTAATACTTATCTATATATGTTCAAAATTGCTGCTCAAGTAGACTTTCATATGTAAGTGTTGCCTCGAATACTGTATCTAAGAACCATGCAGGGGAACAGTACACCTAGCGTTATCTTTAAGCTAAGTGGAGGCAACGGATTTCTATATAATCGTTTATTTAGGAACGACGTCAGCTAATAAGAAAGACATGGGTGGAGGTTTATGTGCATTCGAAAATGTTGCGAATATGTTTGGCAGTGCATCTAAGAAAGCACAATAGCAAACTTGTTTGAACTAAAAGCCAATATAATAACAAGAGATATGTTGTTTTCTGAAGGCTAAAAGGTTTTAGAGTAAAGTCTAGACATATTTAGCCGTTGGGTATCGCCAATATATACTTATCTTATCGCAAATCAAGCAATATCTGGTCAAATTAACGAAAGATATTTCTGTTTCAATTCCTTAGCATAATTATCTACTAATATAATACTTACATATCTATAAGTGAAGACACTATTAAGGGCACCCTAATTTCCATCTGCCCTGTAGTATATGAATATATACCTCTCTCTATATATAAAAGAAAGAATATGTGTGTGAGGACAATTCTCAGCGCAAATACTTAACGAATTGTTGATCTACAGACTTGAAATTTGGTTTGTAGGAGATTCACCCACATGAAAAACTTTTTAATCTCCTTTTATCCAGAAAAGGTCTACTAAAAGGTCAAAATTGAAAATTAGTACGCGCGTGGGGGGGGAGCATCAGATTGTTATCTGTTTATCAACTGTTTCACGAATGCGCATGCGTGTCTCGTTCACATGACAGATACCTTATTGTAAAAATAAGTAGGTTTGAAAACACTTCTTAAAGATCGTGTCAAGTTGGACGAATGGTTATCGTACGTGACACTGTCTTTAGGTTTTAGTTTCGATCTAAGCAATATATATATATATATATATATATGCGCGTGTGTGTGTGTGATATTATATATTTGAACTAATTGATAATTGTTTCTAAGTATAGACTTCATTTTTATTTTACTGACTTTCAGCCCTAACAGGACACATCGCAACTTCAACGTAAGGACCTACTGTTTGGGACAATGCATGGGAAAGACTAACAATATGTTTGTTTACGATACATTTAAACTTCTGCATATCAGTACAGTCAAGAAAACAGGTTGAAGGAAGGAAATTTCAAAGTCAAGCTGTTTCACTTAGAACTGAATCTATAGCACTTGTATCCGTTGCGCCTCGTGCCTTCCTATGCTATCGTAAGTGACAGGATGAAATCAAGTCATTTCTGTGGATAGAATGCAATGTACTATTCAAAATCAATAGAGATTCCTAAATTTAGCAAGGCATCCATGTAAAACGTTTGAGCTTCCATCAACTATAGCGTTGTTTGAATAACATCCAAGACTAGAACAGTAGTCCGAATAGTTTTAATAATACGTATTGGCAATTCTTATCTCCAAAAAGAAGAACAACCTGAAACTGGTTGATATGCCGTAAAACAAAAGCAACCAGCAACCAATTAGCCACCGTCGCCGTGTAGTGTAAATCATATTCAATGCTTTACTTTTTTTAAATTTTAACTCGTGAAAAACTACTACAGAAATATTGTTCTGTTCTAATGCGGCAGCTAAATTATCAGATGATTGTTTGATATTTGCACGGGGTCTTTCAAAATGGCTGCGAGAAGTGACGTGATCAAAGGACGCAATTTCTATGGTATAGAAATACAATTCGAAAACAAAAGATCGTTTATTGTTTCTAAATGTGAAGAGTTCGAAATAATAGCAATCAGTGTAACATCTTGGTGAGTATATAAGCGTAGGTTGTGATTAACGCGAGTCGGGTGTTGTGCTATCAAGGGGCGGATCGCGTAGCGTATCAAAAGACAATCACCAAAAAAGCAAAAATGTCCGCACTTTCCAAAGGTATCGATTTCGGCAAGAATGCATCGTAATAATGAGACCAAATCAAGCAACAAAAAAAAAGAAAAAGAAAAAGAAAACAAGACTTAAGTAATGTTTAGTGTGGTCAAAGATCTCCTTTCTTATCTAATCAACGGATGGGTTTATATAATATATCGCTTGAAAAGTAATCCGTTTATTCCTTGTTGTCTTATATTAACACAGTTCGGGTCCGCCTCTCCGTTAAGCGCACTTTTTTAACTTAATAAATACGAGGGTCTTTTCAAAGGTAAAGCCTCCTATTGTTTTTAAACTCAAAAGGTTGAAGATCTTCAAAGACGAGGATGGTACCATAAAAACGTGATCTCTTTTGTGTCCCAGAATTATTTTTCTACATACTCACCACAACTGTCAATGCACTTTTGTTAGCGATGAACGATGGCTGTGCATGAGCGTACGGAGCGCGGTTTGTCACACGACGGTCGTTCCAAAAATAAAACATCCAATTCTGTTAACCACATTTTTAAAACTTAATCAATACTAGGGTCATTTCATTTGTTTAACTTTAAATGTTGAAAATCTACAAACAACGGAGTGGTACCATTAAACCGTGCGGATTTTGTGCTCCACAATTAATTTTTTTACATAGTCACCGCAATCCTTAAGGCACTTTTGCCAAGAAACCAATGGCGTATATCTGCTTCTGACGAACGGTCATGATAGGGGTTGCTAACATAAAGTCTCACACCGTCAATATCTGCAACAGGGATATGAATTTTTTAGGTTATAAATGCATCGTAACAATACAATTTACTATCCCCTCCGATTAATTTGAACAGATTAAAAAATAGGCGGTATTACTTTTGTCATGTCCTTAATATTTCATTCATAAAATGTGGTTTACAATTTTTAAAAATTCTCCAGAATGCATTTCAATTTTTAGCTTAGATAAATATTTTTAACTTTATCGTGATGGAAAATTACTTTTTTGATTACGTAATTCCATTATCAGATATATTTATTTCTATCTTTAATGCACTGTGATTCATTTCGGTTCCATATATTATAGTAAAATATGTACATCTTACTTTTCATCACTCTCTTGAACATATTTACGGTTTGAGACTCTACGAAAGCAACCTAATCATAAGCAGGCGTAAGAAACAGATACGGGTCACTTAATTTTTGGCAAACGTGTATTGAAAAATGTGCTCACTATATAGAATAATAAATTATGGACCACGAAAAATCGCTCGTTTTAATGGTCCAATTCACGTTTTTGTAGCCCTTCGACTTTTTGAGTTAAAATATAGGAGGCTTTTCTTTTCGTACTACTTTTGTATTTATTAAAAATAGTAATTTTATATTACGAATTACTCCAGAGAGGTTTTTAATATATGTAAACATTGTTTGCTTTATGATGTTTGAAAAAATATGTGTGTTATTATTTATTTCTATGCATTAGCACTAAGAACATGAGTGATTTCACGAATGAAAACCAGATCATATTCAACCATGAAGAAATAGAAATTGTAAGCCACCTTACATCCAGTTGTAGATTCTACTGAATGACAGCTACTATGAAATGAGACACAAGGTAAATATATCAACTTCACTATCTGGAATCTCGAATGTAGCAGCAAGATCTGGGAACGTATACCAGAAAAATATTCTGTGACTGTGAAATTACTACAACTACCTACCTAGTAAACGGATCTACTAGTCCTTACATAGTCATAGAGGACTAGAAGTAGAAAAACACAACCTCAGTAGAAGTTAGTGTCCATAATGATTCTGGGTTAAATAGAGTGGAGACGAAATAGATAAAAAATATTAGTTTGTTGCAAATATAATGTCGTTTTTTTTGTTTTGTTTTTTTTGACGTTCAACATCAATAGACCATAACTCCTCTCATAATAAACTTTATTAATCGAAATAAGAACCATCAGAATGGGCACATTTTTGCCAACGAGAAACAAGTTATTCCATTAGAATAGAACTCCAGAGTTCTGGAAGCGATAAAGTCATTGAAGGCCGATTCGGCATCATCTCGGCTTTTAGAGCATTTTTCGTAGAGGAAGTCATCGAGATGCCTGAAATGGTAATAATTGGTGGGCGAGTGGTCTGGTGAATATGGTGGATGAAGCAATGTCGTAGCACAATTATTTCAGCTTTTACAGGGCCAGTTATGCAACATCAGGCGGGAATTGTCAACGAGGAAAATTGGTCCCTTCGTATTGACCAATCTTGGGCACATAGACTGAAGCTGCTCGTGTATTTCGTCAATTTATAGGCAGTACTTCTCCGCTCTAATCGTTTCGCCTGTATTCAAGAAGCTGCCATGGATGAGATCGACTGCAGACCACCAAACAATCACCATAACCGTTTTTGTGTAATTAATAGCAAGGGCTTATGCACGACATGGAAACAAATTTAAATCTTAGAAAGATCTCCATCATTCCAGTAATTCTAGGAGATATCGGACTCATAAAAAGAAATTCAAAAATTACATCACAGTGAACAAAGTGCAAGAGAGCCACAAGCGGTGGCTCTTAAATCGGTTGTAAGAATCTTAAAAAGATCTCTCCGTTAGAATGTGTGTGATTGTAGGGGTATGTTCTGCATCCCAGCAAAAACAGATTGAAAAAAATGAAAAAAAAATAAAAGAGAGACACTGAAACGGCTTAAAGTATTCAGCGGGGAATGCGTGGTTAAAATGCTAAATTTTGATATACAAATGAAACACTATACGAATGAAACACTCCACGACTATACCCATACTTAAACGTCATCATATATTACGCCTCGAGATAGAAGTAATTTAAAGAGTCTGTCATTTAAAGATCATCCAATTATCGAAACATCCAAAGATTGTGTAAAAGTATTGCTAATTGAAATTATTAATTCTTATTGATTATCGACCCAGAATCACCAAACAATCAATCAGACTCTTTTGATTAAACTTATAGACAATCGATCTCTTATTGCGTATAACCAGGGCAATATTTAGTGATTGTTATTGTACAGACGGCAATTATGTACGTAGGATGTTATTGCGTTTTATTTAATTACAAGCCTGGGTACCTGGCGTTGCCCGAGTGTTTTGAGGTGTGTGTTTAGCAAAAAAAAAAAAAAAATGGTAGTAGGCAGGCAGGATCAAACCCGTATCGCGAAGGACGAAAAGAACGTGAAAAAAATCGGCGTATTTGCTGTTGCGCCCATCGTCAAACCAGAAAGTACAAATGTTAAAATTAAGTCTAATCAATCGAAAAGAACGGATAATTTTCGAAAATATTGGCGAAAATGAAGCCCCTCCCTATAGAGAAGTGCCCAGTTGAGAGAGAAGGCATTCATGTTTTTAGTCAATTTTTCGATATTTGTCGTCTAAAGTGTTGAGCTTTAAAATTATTTCAATTTCGTCAAAATCCCTCGCATCTGTCGAATGTTTTTCTTATACATATATAAATGCATACATACACACATACATATATTTTTACATACATATGTTTTTTTACATACATATGTTTTTGTTATACATATATAAATGCATACATACGTACATACATACATACATATATTTTTACATACATATGTTTTTTTACATACATATGTTTTTGTTATACATATATAAATGCATACATACATACATACAAATATTTTTACATACATATGTTTTTTTACATACATATGTTTTTGTTATACATATATAAATGCATACATACGTACACACATACAAACATATATTTTTACATACATATGTTTTTTACATACATATGTTTTTGTTATACATATATAAATGCATGCATACGTACATACTTACATACATATATTTTTACATACATATGTTTTTTTACATACATATGTTTTTGTTATACATATATAAATGCATACATACATACATACAAATATTTTTACATACATATGTTTTTGTTATACATATATAAATGCATACATACATACATATATTTACACAGACACAGATTTACATGTATGAATATATGTATTTTCTATAAATAGATTTCTCCTAAGACATATGTTTTGTTTTCTGAATTACAATTATCGGAGGATGTAATACAATTCGTGTCGTCCCGAAAACAACCACAGGCATTTTCACTAACGTATACACATGCACATACAAACACAAACGCACGTTCTAACAGATACCTTCATTAAATTTCCATTAAAATTATTATCGATAATGGCTATATATTCCCATACCATAAAATAGTAAAAAAGAAATATTTATTCAATTAATGTTATTTATAAAACATATTACGTCTGTGTGTTTGTCGGTCTCCGTTTTTCCAAAGTACATCACCTCCAAGATGCAAAGGCGCAGAGCAGTGCGTGGGGTGGGGTCAAATGATTCCACTTTTTGTTGACTGTTGATATATATATATATATAATGAACCGCCCCCTTAAGTAAACACTTCATCAAATCTCCACACTAACGTAATGTATTTTCAATAACCCTTATCCCTGAGTGGCTTCCGGGCCTTGATAAGTGGTGACCACTGTGTAAAAAGAATATATATTCTTTTTACACAGTGATCACCACTTATCAAGGCCCGGAAGCCACTCAGGGATAAGGATTATTGAAAATACATTACGTTAGTGTGGAGATTTGATGAAGTGTTTACTTAAGGGGGCGGTTCATTATGAATTTGTTAACAATATATGTATATATATATAATATATATATAGTATTTGTTAACGATATATGTATATATATATAATATAATATAAAGCTGAACGTCTGTCTGTGTATGTGTGTGGGGTGTGTATGCATGTGTCTGTCTGGTCATGATGATTACATATAATGATAGAAGATGTATCCAGGATCAGGAATGGGTATGTTTGATCTGGCAGAACACCCACACCCACACAAAGTACACACACACACACACCCACACACACACACACACACACACACACATATATATATATATATATATATATATATATATATATATAATATAAAGCTGAACGTCTGCGCGTTTGTATCCAGGATCAGGAGTGGGTATGTTTGAGCTGACAGAACGGTGGTTTAAAAATTGTGTGGGCTGCGTTCGCGCCTGACCCCCAAAGTATCAAAATAAAAAAATGAAAAAAAAAAAAAAACGTTTTCTAGGGTTTTTGATATAGATGTACATAAGAATACTTTGATAAGTAGGTTCAACTTAAATAGGGATGGTATAATAAAATTGTGGGATCTGCGTTCACGCCTGTTCTCCATGGAAATATGGCACAAACTTTAACAAAGACTTTTCATATCTATTTGCGTAAGTATACTTTGATAAGTATGTTCCAGTTTGAAGAAATATGGTATAATAAAATTATTGGGTGTTCGTTCGCGCCTGACCTCCATAGAATGTAAATATGTCACAAAGTTTAATAAGTTTTTTTAAAAGGGGTGAGGGTCTATAATAACACATTAACTTTAATCTTAATTCACGTTAGTTTTATTTATTTTTTTGAGTTGAATCATATTGTGTCGAATAAATTCAACTCATAAATTCACGTTCTTAAAAGCCAAGTACGTCCAAGGATGGAGTACTGCTGCCACATCTGGGCAGGAGCTGCTAAAAACAGCCTATCCTGCCTTGACAGAGTACAAAATAGGCTTCGTGGCTTGGTGGGGGATGCCCTTTTCTCTTCCCTGCAACCTCTTTCCCACAGAAGAGATGTAGCGAGCCTATCTTTGTTCTATCATTATTTCCATAGCAAGTGCTCGTCTGAGCTCCATTCTCTGGTACCCCCCTCGCCAATCTTTTTCAAAAAGCACCCGACTAGCTGAAATTACCGTCAATAATTTCCCCCACTCCTTATCTGTGCCTAAATCAAAACGTAGATTCCATGACCAACGCTTCTTAGAACTCCACATCGATGGAACTCTGTTCTGCTTGCCTGTTTCCCTCCCGACTTCAAACTGGATGTCTTCAAGTCCAACACAAACAAATTTCCGAGGAACCGCCCCCTTAAGTAATGACACTTTATCAATTCTCCAATACTATTACTACACTATCCCATGGATTACTGTACACACAATAACCCTTACCCCCGAGTGGCCATTGGGCCTTGAAAAGTGGTGAACTCCATGTAAAAAAAAAAAGTGACAGCAAAAAAAAAACAAAAAAAAACGGAATTTTAGACAATTCTCGACATAAATTTTGCATAAGTTTTGCACGTTGCACTCTTTCGAAAATTGATAAATATATAAATAATAAGAAATAAGAACGTTATTTGCATTCGTGTCAAAAGAAGGGAAAAAATCCTGCTCACGTAATTACGGGTCTTATAAAAAAACATGTACATAACCTTTTTATTTGTATTTATATATTTGTTTAAGCTTTTTTGTCTGTGTACTAGATGACATTCAGTTTATTATAACTCTTTCTGCGTGTTCTTTTCATTACAATAGTATAGTCCTGAATCCGACGGCGCAATACTACTTGTTCAATACTGTAAAACCGAAAAGGGCGCAATTTTCTTGTTAGTCATATTTATGTCTATTCTTTGCTTTAAAAAACTAAAGTAAATACGTGTTTACGTTTTTAATATCCCATTTTTCTGTTTCGGATTATTTTACTAAAGTAAGTAAAGCTTCATTATTTTTACAAAATTGCTTTTGTTTCTTTGTTTTTCGATATTTCGTCGATATAATTTAGTAAGAGTGTTTAGCAAAAAGCCAACAAACGACTAGAGAAAAATGAATATACAATAAATAAATGTTACCATAGTAAATAAAAGTTCAGTTCATGTTTTTTTTTCTGTTTTGAAATAGTTTTTAATGCTCTTTACTTGAAATAATTTCAGCGAACAGAAATTAAAACGAAATTTGAGGCGATAACTACTTAAATGAATTTTTATATAAACTACACATACCATAATTGAATATTCCGCAATCACAAAATAACGGAAAACATTAAAATATGTTTATAAATATTCCTTACGTTGACGAAACTCTCTTAAATTGTAAACACAGTATGATCGGGTATCCCTACTTCAAATTGAAAACGGGGCTCTCCATTTCAAAGTCGCTGCCATTTTGATTTTTTTTTAAACCGGCTCGTGAATTTAAAAAAAAATATTTTTACAAACTACTTAAAAATACAAACCAATTAACTTTTCTGCAATAAAAGTAACTTTTATTGACTATGGTAACATTGATTTATTGTATATTTATATTATTATATGTATATCATTTTCTCTTTGTGAGGAAACATCATTTTGTTGGTTACTCTTGGCTACAAATGGAAACAAAGTTGATATAAAACGTATATATTTTCGTGAAAATTATATTTACTTTCATCATATTTTGCTATGGGTAAAATATATGAGTATCAATACCTATCTCTTTACAACCCCCTCCTTTTCATAACCTATCATACTTTCGTCAATCACAGTCAATTTTCTGTAGGGTGTTTTTGAACCCAGTCAACGATGGGTACTTCTGCTAGTATATATATATATATATAATTGTCTATCTGTGTCTGTCACGGTCTCTGTCAAACTGCTCTGTCAATTTTTGGTCTACAAACTTGAAATTGTGTGTAGTTGACTTAGATCTTTGAGGCAAATTGGATTTGTTTTTTAATAGGAAAAACAGATGCTTAAGGGGCCCAAATTGAAACAAATGTAATTTGGTAGGCATAAGTCAACTAACAGTTCTTTTTTAGACATATACAAATATACATTTATTTGTTAAAGTTGATTTATTTTTAAAAGTGCTCAGCCGAAGTAGCTCCAGTTCTCTCCAAACTCTACAACAAATGTCTTAATGAAGCTTGCTTTCCGGGCTGTTGGAAAACTGCTTCTGTTGTACCAGTATTCAAGAATTCTGGCGAAAGGACTGACCACTCAAATTATCGCCCAATTAGCCTCCACCCACTTTTTGCCAAAATATTTGAGACCATAATTAACCATGCTCTAGTCCATCATCTTACAGATGCTAAACTACTGACTGACAAACAATATGGATTTAGACAAGCCCGTTCCACAGCAGACATCCTCACTGTGATCTCTGAACGTATATACCATTCACTGGACAAAGCGGGGGAAGGCAGAGCGGTAGCTCTAGATCTATCTAAGGCTTTTGACAGGGTATGGCATGAGGGTCTCCTCAGTAAAATCAGATCATACGGTATCACTGGTAGAATACTTAACATAATTAAATCCTTCTTAGATAAGAGAAAAATCGAGGTAGTCCTCGACGGTCGCACATCTAAACAATATGATATAAATGCGGGAGTGCCCCAGGGTTCTATCCTTGGACCTCTATTGTTCCTGATATTCATAAATGACCTCCCCGACAACATTGCCTCTGAGATGGGTATATATGCTGATGACACTACACTCTATGGCAGACACGACAGGAAGACGAATGAACACATTTCTAAAGAAATGGCAGAAACACTAGAGGAAGACCTCCAATCTAGTGGAATGGGGACAAAAGTGGTTGGTCGCGTTCAATGCTGCCAAGACTAAACTAGTTTCATTCAATAATTACAAGAAACCCTCTCTACCACCCATAGCAATGGCCAACGACTCTTTATCTGAGAGTCCATCTTTCAAACTCCTTGGCCTAACGTTCACAGGAAACATGAGTTGGAACAATTACATTGTAGGCATTGCCAGGGCCGCTGCAAGAAAGGTAGGCTCTCTCTACCGTGCTAGAAAACTACTAACACCCGAAAGTATCCTGTACCTCTATAAGGCCACCATTCGCCCATGTATGGAGTATTGCTGCCACATCTGGGCTGGTGCATCTGCTACTAGTCTCTCGCTCCTTGACAAGGTTCAAAAGAGAGTCGCAAACCTGATAGGCCCTGAACTGGCATCTAAGCTTCAGCCTCTGTCCCATCGACGAAATGTTGCATCCCTCTGCCTTTTCTACAAGTATTTTAGTGGTGAATGCTCTGACGAACTGCAATCACTTGTGCCCCCACGACGCGAGCACCCCCGACAAACCCGACAGGCTACTAGATCCCACCCCCACACTGTAGAGGTCCCTAGACGTAAAAGATCTTTTTACTCCAATAGTTTCTTCCCCAGAACCGCAAGACTCTGGAATTCCATTCCAGGTCCCTGCTTCCCCAACAGTACTGACGTGCAGAAGTTCAAGTGTAACGTGAACCGACACCTTGCTGCCCAAATCCCTACATAGTACCCCAGTAGTTGTTGCCCCTGATAGTAGCCCCCTACACCAAAGTGGCAATTTGCCTTGTTTGGGGTGAAAATGTAATAAAAAAAAAATAAAAAAACTATTTATTTAACGATACGGCAAGGATTAGGGACTAAGACTGAAACGCAAAATGTTTTGGTTTCGATTCGTATATTTATTGTTCATTTTTTACATTTGAAATAACTACTATATGGTGATCAATAGAACGCTGGTTCTAAAATAATAAACAGGAAATTTGAATATATTAAAATTTCATAGTTGAACGTATTTTTCGACAGGGGAGGCAACGCGCCTTATTAGTTCTGAATACATTTAGTCCCTGTTCTTGTCACGCCCCTAGCTATTTTATTGTATAGAATAAAAGCTAGAATATTTAGCCTATAGAATAAACAGAATGCTGATCTCGCGACCAAAATTTTATTCTATCTCATCTATCTAATCTATCTATCTAATCTATCTATCTATCTATCTATCTATCTAATCTATCTATCTATCTATCTATCTAATCTAGCTGTCTATCTATTTATCTATCTATCTATTGATCTATCTATCTATCTAATCAATCAACTCTGTCTATATATCTATCTCTCTATCTAGTCTATCGAATCTATCTATAAATCTAATCTATCTATCTAATCAATCTATCTATCTGTCTATCTATATACATGGAAAAGCAAAGGACTTGTTAAAACTGGAAAAGATAAGGACAAAATATTCTAGTAAAAAATATAGTAAATTTATAACTTAAAATATTGCGGCTTTTAGAATTGATTATATAATGTTATAAATTGAATTTTAAAAATCTTTCTGCTGCAATATTGAAAGTTATAAAGTGATTATATTTTTTACTAGAATATCTTGATTTTTTTTTCCATTTTAACAACTAGTCCTTTACTTTTTCATGTTTAAGCTTAACGATATTACTTTTCATGCTCGCATTTTTCTATTGTAATCCATGATTTTTCCAGGTTTCCAATAAATTCACTTTTTCTTTGTTTAATTTCAGTCTTATCCCCCCCCCCATAAACACATATCTAAGAACAAAGTACGGCACTCGTCTGCTTTCAATAAAATCCCCCACGTATCTTCCTTTTCATGCTTTCATTCGTTCTATTTCACAAGTTACTTCTCTTTTTGTTACAGTAGTCGCCGAAGCGACGATATTTCTATGAAAATCAGTCATACAAAAACGTCGCTCACCTCCTTATATATTTTTACGATTTTGAATACCAGAAAATTCATCAGAACGTTTGTTTTCCTGAACGAACATTGAAAACATTCTTTCACAATATAGCTGAGAAGGTGATCTATAAACTGTAATCATTGTTTTAAATTTGGTTACAAAATGAGTGCGCGGAGTAACTTTAAATCAGTTCTGAATGACAAAAACTGGCACTTAACCATACGTTCAAACACTACACTGTTTGAGTGATATATGACGAGATTTAAAAGACTTAGAGAGATTCTTTAAGATGATGCTCATCGGAATAATGAAAAGCTCAACAAATTGATTTGGAGCTTATATAAATAATGAAGAAACAAATACGACAATATAAAAATGTATACTAATGCATGTAGATTTAATCGTTTATCAAGATGGATGCTACTTCAATTACGGGTGTGGAATAAGTAAATTGTTTGTATGTTTATACTTAGAAGCTTAATGCTTCTCGTCAGAAGAGGAGATAAAAAGCTAGATAACATATTAAAGATGTGACGTCTAACGATAACTATATTAGGAGCGGAATAATTGGAGCGTGAGAGGAAAAGGGGTGAAACTGCGGAGGGAGGAAGAGAGGGAGACAGATCCATAGTAATGAATCCAATAGAGGAAGACGATTGCTTATATTACAAAATAGATATATGTGAGATGAAAGGTGGTTAATGAGTTTGCCATAGCAGGATATGAGAATCATTAGGCTTCGAAATACCCAGGTATAAAAAGTTCGCTTATACCACACCCGTAATTGATGTAGCAGCCATATTGAATGAACGACTAAATCTATATACATTATATATATATATATATATATATATATATATATATATGGCTGCTACATCAATTACGGGTGTGGTATATGTGGTATAAGCAAACTTATATATATATATACATATATATATATATATATATATATATATATATATATATATATACATATATCGATGTTATTTTATTCGTCATTTATATATGTACTTAGCTACTAGCTTTGGAGTATTCTGTTGAATAATATAAACTTTTTGTAAACTTCTACTTTGCAGCTCTGTTCTTACTATAATTTATCGTAAGCTCTACTATCGTCAGTGAATGTATTGAGCTTTTTACTTTGGTTGGGATTAAGATATAAATAACTATATTTATATTTCGTTTTGGAATTTGCTTTTCGTTCATTAGTAAATTCCTCCTCCAAGCGTTTATATATATATATATATATATATATATATATATATATATATATATATATATGTATATATATATGTATATATATATACCTACTAATTAATATGTATATATATACCTACTAATTAATATATATATTATATACCTACTAATTAATATATATATATATATATATATATATATATATATATATATATATATATATGGCATAATAAACACGCCGGTTCTTGTCAGATCACCGAAGTTAAGCAGCGTTGAGCCTGGTTAGTACCAGATGAGTGACCAGTTGGGAATTCTTGGCGCTGTATGTTCTCTCCGCTTATCTCGGCATTTGTATCCAGTTGTCTTGTACACACACTTCACTTGCCACTGGTACTTAACAATGCCGATCCAGGAGAGGTGTGGTTGGAGGTTGCGCACCTCCTGCCACAAAATATTTCACGCGTAGGCACCCGTTCATGTTATCCATAGTCTGTTAAAAGACTGAAGGAGCCCGTTTATATATATATATATATATATATATATATATATATATATATATATATATATATATATATATATAAGTGAGAACGTGTTTGTGAGGACAATTCTCAACCAATATACTCAACGTCTTTTTGTCTATCGACTTGAAATTCGGTAAAGATATTTTGGCATGTGGAAAACTTTTTAATCGCGAGTCATCCAGAAAAACGGCTACTAAGCGATCAAAATTAAAAACTTGGTATGTTGGAGTCATCGGATTTTTATCTGGTTGTCAAGTGTTTCATTAATGCGCATGCGTTAACTGTTCAGATGACTGATTCCCTTTTTAAGAATAAGAATAAGAATGGTTGGAAACACTTTTTAAAGATCCTGTGTAGTTGGCCTAATGGTTATCGTACTTTACTCGCTGTCTTAAGGTTTTTTGATTCGATCTTAACTCGAGTATTTTTTTAAATTTCAGAACGTGAACGGTTTAGATAAAAACATAATACTCGCATGCACATGTCTTGATTTTTTTCCGTATTTTTTAAAAGAAATTTAACCTTACATTTAATACATTTCTGTTTATAATTATAATTCTGCATTAATTAAAATAGAATATTCATGCGTATTTTACGACCAGGCAACGCTGGACGATCTGCTGGTATTATTATAAAACATATCATATGTATTTTTTTTTCAATAATTATTAGCGTTAGGACGATTCGACATGTTCCCGATTCCTTTACAATGAGCTAAATTGTTGAACTTGGTCCCGTTAGTGATTATTTTAAAATATCAAAATATTCCGTTATGGGGTTGTTGTTTTTTTTATTATTTATTTTTATTCGGGGAGTAGCGTGCAGCCCAACGTTGCCGGGTCGTACAATACGCTTACGCATAATATTTCAATTTATGCAGATTGCGTAAGTATGATTATAGAATCAATCCTCTAGTAATCATTATGTATTACGAGGAATCATACATAATGATGATGATTGCAACGTCTTGTCAGACGAGTGCCACTCCCTCAGACATTTAAAATCCATGAGCCCAAATGTCTGAGGGAGTATCTATACAAAGATGATGTTACAGAGTCTTAGCTTTGTACGACAGCTAAGTCTCTCTCTCTCTCTCTCGGTTCAAAATGTTGAGATCCAGCAACAAACAAGAGCAAGATAGCCAGCAACAAATTAAACTGCAGACAAGCTTAATGCGGGTACTGGTCTTCCGCTTTATGTTTTTTTTTAAATCAGAGATTTGCTTCACCACGGCTAACGGGAACCCTCTCTACCCAAATACACATATACACACACAAATATACACGGTGCTAGTTGGCCGTTGACCCAGAAAAAGAGTTCATTCGCCATACATACATACATACACACATACATACATACATACATACATACATACATTTAAACAGACACGTGAGATTTATATTATAGATTACGATGAATAATCTACCCGGTGGACTAATGTGCATTTTTTTTTTTTTTTTTTTTTTACATATAAATGATAACGTCGTTCCTCTGTTTTTGTTTACACTAACACCTCAGTTAATATTTCGGTTTGGCGATCAAAAACATAGTCTTTTTTCTGGTATAGATAAAATGAAAGAAGTTTTACAGGGGAATATTTTACGGAACACCGTCCGGTGCAACTTAAACTATTCTCTTGTAAAAATTCTCCTTATTTATCTATAAGACAAAAAAACTTTTTAAGATCGGATTTGTTCGATTTTCGATATTTATCGTATGAATTTCTGTATAAAACATATTTAAGAACACTGCCAGATGTATAAATTACCTTTGTGTTAAATTTGCAAAAGATAGGCTCAGTCGTTTAGAAAACCATGAAGAAGGAACTCTCACACAAATAAAGTCACTTTTATATCATAGCATAGATTACTGTAAACTGTCCATTCATTATGTGATAATTTATAAGAAAAAAAACCCCTACATTTTAAACGTTAATGTATCCTCTTGTATCCTCTTATCCGCTATCCTCTGATATGTAAAGTTTGATTTTGAGTTATATTTATTTAGAGAGTTTTTTTTTTATCATGGATCATTTTTACCCGCTTTTACGAAGACGGCCGAAAGGTCGAGTATTTAGGTTTGCCATATTTTTTACAATACTCTCAAACGTCGAAATACAATTGTGGGGATTGATCTATTCATTTAAATCTTACTGATTGTGTGGAAATCAATGAATATTCATTATTTATTTGCAGCAACGAAAAATCAAATAATAAAAACAACAAAACAAGAAACAATAAAGAATTTAAAATATTTTTTTTTTTACATCGGAAAATATGAAAAAAAAAATCATATTCCGATATTTCAATCAAGCATCTTTAAAACTAGTACTTATTTAAAATCTGATCAATATGTAAGTAGAGACTAGGAGTAGCATATAGATATACTTATGACAACTAAGCTACACAGAAAGTTGTGTAATTCATTCCCGAAAGCATTCATCAGGGTAAATTAATGAATACGAGGTGCCTTCAATAAGGGTCCAGATTTTTTGCACATGCATTTAAAATTGTCGTAGACTTTTCCAAATGCAGTATATTATTGTAATACATCTTATGAGATGACTAACCAATGTTTATCATTTCCAGTTTAAATTAACACCTACAGCAGAAATTGAAATACACTCCACTAAATATCATGATTGCAATCTGGACGTGAGAGCGTCTTGAGAAGAACTATATGCAATAAAATTATGTTTTAAGCTTCGTAAAGATGCCGCAGAAACGCATGAAATGCCTTGGACTACTTTTGGAGTATTTTGCATGAATTAAACACCAGTTTCCGAGTAGAATAAAAGATTCAACGAAGGCAATGCGTATGTGAGGAATGGTAAGTAGTGGTGGGGATAAGGAAGTCAGACCACCGGAGTTGATTGGCCAAATAAAGAATTTTATGCACAAGGATCGTCGTGTATCTTTAGAGACAATACATGTACAATTTGATGCCCGTGTTGGAGTTGTACAGACAATTATTCGCAAGGAACTGAAGATGCGGAACATTTGTGCGAAGTTTCCTCTAAGCGAGCTCAAAGAAGTTAAGAAAAAAGACAGCAGGAAGATGGTTGAGCTAATCTATTCAGATCGCGCAGTCCAGGGCTTACTCCCTGTGAGTTTGGTTATTCCCTAAGCTCAAGGAACTCCTTAGAGGCTGTCGTTATGAGACAGTTGAGGAAATGTAAGATGCTGTAACGGGGCTCGTTAACACAAGAGAACTTCTTTGGAGTCTTCCAGAAGTTGTTTGAACAGCACAACAAGTGCATTACAGCCGGAGGAGATTACTTTCGAAAGTGAACTAGAGTTTAATGTGTGTATGATCAATAAAACTATCCATTCGAAAAAAGTCTGGAAATTTATTGAAGCCACCTCGTAACTACATATCTGTTACTTTAAACAATCAGTTTTATCCTATTGACCTGAAATGTATTTTCATGCTGTTCCCTTCTATAGCGTCAAAGAAACTGCGGATGTCTTTACCAAGATAGGTTCAATCGTATGAGGACAAGACTGCCGCCACGTGAATGGGCGATTTCGTATGTACGTTCTCCAAGAACTGCCCGTGTGAATACTGAAATATTGATTGCATATAATTTAAAACATTTATGATAATCTCGCCTAATCTACATTTATAAAAGCTCACTTAAATGACATAAAATAGTATATTAAATGTAAACGTTCTACAAACCATATCTTAAACCAAAGATTATATTGTAATGTATCTCTTTATTGGAAATAATAATAGTGGACACGTATAATATGGACAATTTTGGAAAATTCTCCATTATTTCGAATGTTTGATTTGAATTGCGTTGTCAAAAATTGCCAAGGAAATTATAATTCTCCATGGAGAGACAAATAGTATATTTTAGTTTTAAAAAAGAGGTAGAAAGAAGTAAGCTTAAATGCACTTTAAATTTTGATTGGCCTCTAACCACGTACAGATCTAGGGGGGCGTTAATGGATACTCTTATTAGGAGACACGTTAGTTGGTTAGTTGTTTTTTGTTTTACGGCATTTCAACCCTTTTCAGGTGATTTAATACCGAATGCAGTTATTTTGAAGAAACATTTTTTAAATAGAATATATTTTTTTCAATCAGTTTTTATTAAATCCATGGTTGGGACCCTAACAGGTACGAATCCATTCATTTTGAAGGAACATTTTTTTTTAATAGAATATATTTTTTTTAATCAGTGTTTATTAACCCATAGTTGGGACCATAACAGGTACGAATCCATTTATTTTTAAGAAACATTTTTAATAGAATATATTTTTTTTTCAAGTCGGTTTCAACTTAACCCATAGTTGGGGCCCTAACAGGTACTACCACTCCGGGTAAGAGTGGACCTGGGAGCAATGGCAGTTAAAGAGTAGCTCCACACTCCCCAAATCCCGCAATTTAGGGCCTCACCATCGGATATAGTTTAAGATCATAAACAGGACCAGAAGTAATGTATCTTAAATATATTTCCAGCCTTGTTTGGTGTAAGCATTTTAAATTGTCGTAGTCAGAACACCAGAGATGATTTTTCAAATAAAAGGATAGCATGGATAAGAACCGTCGTGTTTCTATAGAGAAAATAATATAGAGAAAATAAGAGAACGGTTTGATGCCAGTGTTGAATTTGTGCACACAACTATTTGTGAGGAACTGAAAAATCCGAAAAATTTGCACGAATGGACCATTCAACAATTCTATCTTTGTCACCGACTATTTGATTAAGATGGACATCCAAACAGTTCCCCACCCTACCCATTGCCCAGGACTTGATCCCTGTGACTGTTGATTATTCTCTAAGCTCAAGGAATCCTTAGAGGTTGTGGTTATTATGAAATTGAGGAGATGAAAGATGATGTAGCGAAGATCATTGACACGCTCACACAAGAAGACTTTCACATGGCCTTCCAGACGTTGTTGGAACGGTATAAGAAGTGCATATTGGCCGAAGGGACTAGATTTTCATGTGTATGCTATGAATAAAACTGGTCATGCGAAAACGTCTGAAATATTATTGAAGTTTGTATACGTTTGACGGCGAGAGGATTTTCTACACGATTTTTGCATTTATTCATGTTGGTAGAATCCGGGAAACACAAGAAAGAAAGGGAATTACGATGTACAGAGTTATAAGTAAATGTAGTATATATCAGATGTTATTAAAGAAAAAAAGCCTATCGTCATCTGAAGATATATTGTGTTAAATGGTAGGAATTTCCTATACGCTGCCTTCGTCGGTGGTGTTTACCTTAAGGCTGTCAAATCACGACCGTCGTAAATAAATAGATTCAGGCATGTTCACTGCCAAATGACGTCATGCCTTAGATCATCGAAATAATATCTGTCAAACTGTCAAATGTAAATAATAGAATGAAAGCTGTTTTTATAATAAGAAAAAAAACATTAGAAAACATAGACATTACATTAAACAGAAATAAAAAATAAGGAATACAATTTATACTTAACTTCATTTATTCAATATTAATTAAAAAGGAAAACAAGAAAGAAAATGTCATTTGTTTATATGAAAATAACCATGCTCTAGTGTTGTAATCCATGTTTAGTGTCAGAGTAGTTTCCGATGGTGAGTTGTTCTACGCAAGCCCGGGAAGTGACTGGTTCCCAGTAGACAGTACAGTTTCGATGGTTAGTTGTTCTACACAAATCCTGGAGGTGACTGGTTCCCAGTAGACAGTGCAGTTTCAATGGTTAGTTGTTCTACACAAATCCTGCAGGTGACTGGTTCCCAGTAGACAGTGCAGTTTCAATGGTTAGTTGTTCTACACAAATCCTGGAGGTGACTGGTTCCCAGTAGACAGTGCAGTTTCAATGGTTAGTTGTTCTACACAAATCCTGGAGGTGCCTGGTTCCCAGTAGACAGTGCAGTTTCGATGGTTAGTTGTTCTACACAAATCCTGGAGGTGACTGGTTCCCAGTAGACAGTTCTCGAGTTGGAATTCCCAGAGCAAAAGATTCTTCTCGTGTTGACACGAAGAAAACATATGCGAAATTGCTACAGAAAAGATTTAATATTTATTGAGCAATTCTGGTTTCTGATTGGTTGGAAGCAGAACGTGAATTAAGTCGATTCGTTAGTTCCTAGCAGCATCGTTTATGAATAGAATCTGTGCGGGATCATATCCCCATTATAATGCAAAAATATTGCAACATATGCCGTTGTTTCCTGGATTCAAAATTTTAAAATCCGTTCATTATATACTCAGAGAAATTACGTTCATGCATGTCGGAAAGTCGGGAAAAGAAAGAAAAAGAAAGGTAATCCAAATTTACAACAGTCAGAAGAATAAAAGTTATTAAGTAAAATGTCCCCGGTCATGTGAGGATTTGTAAGTGAAGGGGTAGGAATTTGCTATAAGTTGGCTTTGTCGGGGATGTTTACGTTGAGTCCATCAAATTCAGTTATTTCATCGAGACACATTCCAGTGGAGTACTTGTAAAACAGGCGAAGAGGTGCAACATTGTGACTATTGGTTAAAAGTTGGAGTTTTGTAGATAAAGACGCTTTTGTTGACACAAGTCTAAGATGAAGCCATAGTAATTAATGCACCAGTACAAATGTGACAATACGCACTATACGTTTGGAATATGATACTTATAATTTAACTTGCGATATGATAAAGGTATATAGAGTTTTTTTGGTCTCTAAATATACGGCTATATCATAGGTGATTTGAGCATTTATTACGCATATGTTGCCGCGTTCCTGTTTTTTTTAGTTGAAATTGACGTCACGAAAATTGTAAACTTTTTGGTTTATATATACTACTAGCCTGGGTGCCCGTCGTTGACCGGGTGTTTGGAGGTGTGAGTTGAACAAAAAAAAAAAAGTGGCAGTATACAGGCAGGCTCGAACCCGTGACGCGAAGCCGGAAAAGAAAGTGAAAGTAAATCTGACGTCTTACCGCTATTCCATGACGTAAAAATTAAGCAAACGCAATCCAACCGATACGATGACTTGCAAAAATGTTTCGCAAAAAATTGACCCCTTCTTGTAGAAAAACGCCTGGTTGAGGGTGACTGAATTAATGTTTTTGCCAATTTTTCGATATTTGTCGTCGAGCTTAAAAATGACACCAATCTCGTGAAAATCTGTTGCATCTGTTGAAAGTTTTAGGCAGACATACATACATACATACATGCATACACACATACATTTAAACAGACAGGGGAGATTTATATTATAGATGAACTCATGAAACCAAGTTGGTTTACGGCAAATATGTGCTTTAAATCGAATTTGAGTCATTATTATGATTTACACACTTCTTCAAAAATTATGTTCGATTTAAGGAAAAATGGAAAAAAAAATCCGAAATGTTCCTCATCCAATTAAAATCTCGTTACTCCTGGAATCAAAGTTGCTTTTAGTCTTGGTAAATGTTGATTGATGAGTGTAAAAAGTGATTGTCAGAATCAAATATCTACGTCGAATACTTTTCTATTTGGGACCTACCTAAAAGCTTCAACTACATAATGTTGTTTATTAAAAATATTTATAAAGTAAAATCGTATTTTCTTTACGAGTTGCAATATTTTTGTTAGTGGTTCTGTTATAAGTGCTATTGTCATTTTTGTTGCTTCTTTTTGCTGCAGTAATCGATATATTTAGGATAGTCTCTCCGTGTATTTGTATGTCTGCTCCACTTTTCGGAAACTCAGAGTTGATTGTAGCGTTGATAAGTGTTGATTAATAAAAAAAATCGATATTCAGAATCCAATATCTTTACATCAGAATAATCTCTATTTCGATCCAACATGAAAATATCTGATTAGATAACGTTATATATTAAACATATTTATGAAATAAAATTATATATATATATATATATATATATATATATATATCTGTGGAAATATATCTTATTTCCTTATTATATATACCAATCCTTATTTCAGAAACCCAATATAATTACAGAAAAATATAGTGAATGAATGACAAAAGTCTATATTCCAAAGTTCATGATGTTGACGATCTTATAATTTATTCTTTTAATTCACTTGCCATTTACAGTTCTTGACAGTATTTGTTTCGTAGCGCAAAATAAATCACTTAATTATTATATCAATCAGTGAATCTATTTTGCCCTTAACTCATCATATATATATATATAATACATCTATCTCTCTCTCTCTCTCTCTCTCTCTCTCTATATATATATATATATATATATATATATATATATATATATATACATTACACATTGTCAATATTTTTGGAAGTGTTGTTGTTTTTATTGATTTTGTCACGCCGTTGTGGCTGCTACTGCTGCAGCAATGGATATCATATATATCTTAGTCGCTTTGTCTACTTGCCTGCCTATCTGTTTCACATCTAGGAAACTAATGGCCGATTTGGCTAAAATATTGTATGAACCTTTATTTTTATAAAGTGCAGCGGCCTAGGTTCGATTGACATCAAGGGATTAATAACGAGTAATACTTTAGTTCCACTTTTTCTTGGAAAATAATGAACCGATCTTGCTTAAAATTTGTATGGATCTTTGTTCTGAAAGGTTTCAGCGAACTAAGTATTGTTATATCCGTTCAGTACGCAGTTAAGGATTTATAGGCTTAGTATTTGTTTCACTATTTCTCGGAAATTATTGAACCGATCTGGTTATAAATTTGTATAGAACTTTGATATGTTGCAGAGAACTAAGTATTGTAATATTTGTTCAGTGCGCAGTTAAATATTGATTAGTATTATATTCCCACTATTTCGCGAAAATACTAAGTCGATCTGGCTTAAATTTATATGGACATATATTGGACATATGTTATTATGAGATGCAGCAAACTGGATAGTATAGTATCTGTTAGATTAACACTTAGGGATTATTAAAAATTAGTATTGATTGCAAAAATGAGAACAAATTTAACTATATTCAATGATGACTGGCATAAAGCACCCAATTTATATTACGATAGAAAAACGCGAGCATGAAAAGTAATATGGTTAAGCTTAAACATGGAAAAGTAAATGACTAGTTGGTACGAGAGGTGTGCAATAAGTAATGCCCCTGACCCACTTCCAATTGTCTTATATAGCTGAAATTTTGCATGTGCAATGATTTATATCTCTACGGGTTATGTGGCAAATTACAGCTCAGAACTAATTGTGGTTTCCGTTTTACAGGTGTTTGAACTGAGTCAGGTGTGAAATGGAGCCTGTTGAATGTCGAGCAGTGATCCGGTTTTTGTATTTGAAAGGAAGCACACCACAGGAGACTTTATATGAAATGAAATAAACTTATGATGATAATGCCCCATCATATGACCTTGTAAAACGCTGGCACTTTGAATTCAAACATGGCTGGAAGTCTGTGGAAAAAGCTCCCAGACCTGGTCGCCCCCCTTCTGCCATTGATGAGGCATCTGTCCGTCAAGGTGAGGCTGCCATTTTGGAAGATCGGCGCATTACTATTCGCCAAATAGCCCAAGATGTCAAGATTAGTACAGGATCTGTGGAAACGATCATTCATGACCATTTGCATATGCATAAGGAGTCTGCGAGATTGATTCCTAGGTTGCTCCCACCATTCCAGAAACGAGAACGCGTCGAGTGCTCGAGGATGGATTTGGAGATGTGCCAAGAAGAGTAGTAACAGTTTATTAAAAGATACCTGGGTCCATCACTATGATCCAGAGACCAAAGCCCAGGCAACTCAATGGAAGCACTTGGACTCACCACCTCCAAAGAAGGCAAGGGGGCAGCCCTCCGCTGACAAGGTCATGCTCACAGTCTTCTGGGACCAGGACGGAGTAGTGATGACAGATTTCCTTGCAAAAAGTACTATAATTACAGGAGCCTATTATGCTTCACTTTTTAGGAAATTAACAGAAAACTATCAAAATCAAGAGATCAGCAAAGGTGCCCTCCTGCTGCAGGACAACGCTCCGGTCCACAACTCGCATGTCTCCAGATAAGAAGCACGGGCGTGTGGTTATAAAATCCTCCCTCATCCTCCCTACTCTACTGACTTTGCTAAATTTCACCTTTTCCCAGCCATGAGTTGTTTTTGAAAGAAAAGCGTTTCTCAGATGATGCAGCCTTGATTTCTGAAGACACGTCGTGGTTGGATGATCAACCTGGGGTGTTCTACAAAAACGATCTCCAGAGCTGCATCAAACGATGGGAGAAATGCAAACTCTGAGTGGTTCCTATGTAGAGAAAGACTAATAACTGTGCCAAGTTCCGTTGCTCTACTCCTATGGATAATGGGTCAGGGGCATTACTTAATGCACGCCTCTCGTGAAACTGGAAAAGAAAAGGACAAGATATTCCAGTAAAAAATATAATACATTTATAAGTTAAAATATTGCAGCTTTAAGAATTCATTTTATAATGTTAGAAATTGAATTTAAAAAAAAAAACTAATCCTACAATATTTTAAGTTATAAATGTATTATATTTTTACTAGAATATCTTGCCCTTTTCTTTTTGCTTGACCATATTACTTTTCATGCTCGCATTTTTCTATTGTAATCCATTATATTTCCAGGCTTCCGGTAAATTCATTTGTTCTGTGTTTAATTCTAATCATTTTTTTTTTACGTAACACCAACATATGTAATAACAATGTACGGCACTCGTCTGCTTTCAATACAATCCCCCAATCATCTCCCTGCTATACTTTCATTCTCTCTGTTTCACTTGTTTATTCTCATTTCGCAAAAGCGATGAGTTAGTAGCACCAGCAGTCGCTGAAGCGATGTGGTTGCTATGGAAACCAGTCATAAAACCATCGCTCACTTCCTTACGTTTTGGTTTTACGATTTTGACCACTTGTAAATTCATCATAGCTTTTGTTTTAGTCAATGAAAATTGAATTTTTTTTCTCAATATAGTTGAGAAAATGATTTATACACTGTAATAATTGTTTGAAAGTTGGTCAAAAATGAAAGAGCGGATAAGTTTTAAATTACTAAAACTGCCACTTAATTATATATTCAAACACTACCATGTTTAAATGATAAACGGGCAATAACTCTTGACCAATTTTACAGGCAAAAAAGTCTAGTTATAACTTTTAACTCTGATAATGTTTAGAAAATATTTCAGATCTTTCTTAGGAAGCCTTTTGACCTTGTCTGTTTCTCCGGAGACATTGCAGATTTTTAAATTTACTGTTGTTTTCTTGCATTTTCTCCTCTTTTATTTTTTAAAACTTTTTTATAACTTTGGTTAACGTCATGATTTTTTTTATTTTGCTTTCTTTAAACTATTTGTTTTATTTCTTCAACCTCCAATCGATAGTTCGCGAGGATTTCGCTGCGAAACCCTCTATTGGTTATCCAACTGATTTCTCTAAAGAAATCTTCTGATTCGTGTCAATTGTATACATTTCGATAATCTCTCATTTTTGTGTTGACTATGTCTTTTTACTTGACACCTTCACGCTTTAATGCAAAATAACGCATACACCTCTGTATATATATATATATGTATATATATGTGTGTGTGTGTGTGTGTGTGAGTGTATGTTTGTATATATATATATATATATATTGTTTTACAAATTTAGCTGCCCAATAGGAGAGTGTATCTCCAATATTAGTAGCTACATTGGTTCAACAACTAACACATTATATATATATATATATATATATATATATATATATATATATATATATATATATATATATATATATATATACATACGTGTATAATGAAGAAATGACAAAAAAGTCTATATTCCAAATTTCATGATCTTGACCATGTTACAATTTATTCCTTTAATTAAGTGGACAAGCTTCTGGGTTTTACCTTTACTCCTGATCTGAAATGGAACACGTACATCAAATATGTTGCCAGGGACCCTGGGAAAAGGTGGGATCCTTCTACCGCTCCAGAACATATCTCACTACTGATGCAATTCTCTATCTGTATAAAAGCAAAGTACGTCCAAAGATGGGGTACTGCTGCCACATCTGGTCAGGAGCTGCTAAAAACAGCCTATCCTGCCTTGACAGAGTACAAAATAGACTTCCTGGTTTAGTGGGGATGCCCTTGTCTCTTCCCTGCAACCTTTCTTCCACAGAAGAGACGTTGCGAGCCTGTCTTTGTTTTATCGTTATTTCCATGGCAGATGCTCGTCTGAGCTCCAATGTCTCGTCCCCCCTCGCCAATGTTTCACGAGAAACACCCTTCTGGCTGAAAGTTCTGTCAATAATTTTCCCCACTCTTTATCTGTACCTAAATCCAAACGTAGATTCCATGAGCAAAGCTTCTTTCTTAGAATTACACGCCAGTGGAACTCTCTGCCGCTTGCCTGTTTCCCACCTGACTACGACTTGGACGTCTTTAAGTCCAACATAAACAAGCTCCTGACAAACCGCCCCCTTAAGTAAGACACTCTATCTAACCACCCAATACTAACGATTACTACAATACTATCTCATTGATTGCTGTACACGCAATAACCCTTATCCCTGAGTGGCCTTCGCCCCTTGATAAGTGGTGAACCCCATGTAAAAAAAAAATCCCCAACTCTCTTTTAGATAAAGAAATAAAACTAGCCATTAGTAATTGGAATCAAATTAGTAATATTCAAGAAAATTATCAACCTGTTAATATATATTAACGTAACCAGTTACAAAAAACTCAAAAATCGATGAGAGTATTCTTAAAAATATAATCCGTAGATATGTGGCTCCCAAAAATAATTAAAAAAAAAAAAAGTATTATATATTATAAAAAAATACAGACAACAAACCTTGTAATGAAAAACAACATTCACAAACAAACGGCCTGTTGAAAAGGACCAATGTAGTTTACAAATTTAGCTGCTTAATAGGAGAGTGTATCTCCAATATTAGTAGCTATGTTGGTTCAACAACTAACACATTATTGCGAAGATTGACTCTCCACCTCTCTGACTCTAGCTCCATGTCACAAGATTTGAATGGACATGGCTGCCAACATTCGGAATTTCGAAGAATTATGGTAGAAAATACAAGAGTATTCCAGAGTGAAAGAAATGTAAATAAACTAAGAATACTCGAAGCATTGTACATTAAAACAAAGAAGCCTCACATAAATAATATTAATTATGAGTGCAGCCGGAACGTTTTGAAATGTTTGGGATAAATTTTTTAAAATGTATATATGTGTTTGTATATATAAATGTTTTTAATATGTGTAAAAAAAAAGTCCGTCCACCTGACTAGAAAAAATGTATATATAAGTAAATTAAAAAAACAATTTCTACATTTATTTCTTCAATATGCCTGAGGATGATAGAAGTACTTTTGTCGAAAGCGCTCGCGATTATGGATCCAACATAGAAATTACTTTTGGTTTAGTGGGGGATGCCCTTTTCTCTACCCTGCAACCTCTCTCCCACAGAAGAGACGTTGCGAGCCTATCCTTGTTTTATCGTTATTTCCATGGCAGGTGTTCGTCTGAACTCCAATCTATGGTTCCCCCTCGCCAATCTTTCACGAAAAACACCCGTCTAGCTGAATCCACTGTGAAAAATTTCCCCCACTCTATATCTGTGTCTAAATCAAAACGCGGATTCTATGAACAAAGCTTCTTTCTTAGAACTGCACGCATGTGGAACTCTGTTCCGTCTGCCTACTTCTCACCTGACTACAACTTGGATGTGTCCAAGTCCAACGTAAACAAATTCCTAATGAACCGCCCCCTTAAGTAAACACATTATCAAATCTCCACACTAACGTAATGTACTTGCAATAACCCTTATCCCTGAGTGGCTTTCAGGCCTTGATAAGTGGTGATAACTGTGTAAAAAAAAAAGAAAAGAAAAGCAAGCGAGCCAGTGATACTCTATGGAAGGACAATACACGGATATAGAGAGGCAGAGAGAAAGAGGAAGAGCCAGGGGGGCAGTGTGAAAGAGAGAGAGAAGCGTTGTAATCATTGTAGCCGTGATCAACGTTTGTACTCAGTTTATTTTGTACTGTAAGTATATACGGAGATATAGAGAGATGGAGATAGAGAGAGAAAGAGAGAGAGAGAGAAAGAGAGTAGACGGATTAAACTTTTGTACCCATTCACGCCTTCCGATATGTTTTAAAGGCTTTATTTCGAAGGACAGTTACGTCATTAGTTCACTAAGCGACTAAACTGTTTCGTTTTGCTCCACCTCCTTTTACTCTAAGCGTTACTCGTTCGAGCCTGGCCACCGCATTTAATATTTTTTGCTCTCACAATGGGACTAGATGCTATTTTCATTTTTTTTTTTAATAGAAGGTTGCTTAATTTTTTACATTCTTTTTTCTGAGGACTCGCACGGGTAAAAGCGAATATCAAATATTTTATTTTTATTTTTATACGCATAGAGTTCTAAAAGCAAAATACAATTGAAAAAAATATGTGTGTACTTAAAAAAATATAAATAGTGTAAAATGTTATGTTTTTATTTTGAATGAATAATTTGCTTTTGCCTAATTTATGTATTGAAAAATTCTGTGGGCAATATTTCTTTCAAAATTATATAAAGTAAAGTTCTGTTTCTGTTGGTAAACTTTTTACTTAGGCTATATATATATATATATATATATATATATATATAACGTAATTAATATATATAATATATATATAATTTATACATAATTTTAACAGATTTACATTGTTTCAAATTAAAAAGTGTTTTATTTATTCTATATTTAGTGTAAAGACAATTCTTTACACATTATTATAATTGAATATCTTTTTATATTTTAACGAGAACGTTAAGTTTATAGTGTCCCTTTTTTCAATACCGTTTACATGTTTGCATGGTAACGAGCAGGTGACTATACAAATTTAGTGTCGCTTTAAGTGATTGAGGTTTCAAGTGAAGTTTGCCACCTAAATAAGAGTTTTGTCAAAATAAATACCACACCCTGAAACATACCCTGCACGCCATATTTGTATGCACGGACCGACCGACACTGCAAACAGCACTTTTTTTGTTCGTTCATAGTATTTACGCGTGGGACTCCTGACAGTGATTATCAAAGTGGCATTTCGGGCGAATTTTTGCCAAACACTCACCCACTCATAAAATGAGGTGTTTTTTTTTCGAAAGCTGTTCTTAACATAGGTAGGTTGGGGTGTCTATTCCGAAAGCTTTTCTTAACATAGGGAGGTTGTGAGTCCATATCGAAAGCTGTTTTTAACATACGTTTGTTTTTAGTCTACAAAAACAACAACAACAATAACAGTCGTCCTTTATTTTTTTACGCAGGGGAGGGGATATGCTACCAGAGGGCAGCGCCGGTTAACGGATCCAGCTAGTTATTTAACAAATACGGAAAAGTCCATTAAAACTGATTGATTTTCTGAATTTTGGTGTATATTTAAGTGAATAGAGGAGCCAAAATGTTGATACATTATGGGCATCGGACATTCATTTAGCGCATACTTGGTACTTCCATGAAAGGGAACTGCGTGGATATATATTAAAACATTAATCTGTTTTTATTAATAATTTTTTTTTTAAAGTTAAATTAATGCTGATTGTTTTACTATACCTTAATTACTACCAGAAATCCCCCCGTAAGTTATTGCAACAAATTACGTATTTCCCTCTAAAGTAATTATTGTCTTTGAATTACAAGAGTTAATATTAAAGACGACCAAGTAACAAACAGTAACTAATAGGTTTCTCATATTACTTCAGATAAAAGGACTAAATAATATATATCCAGTTAAAAAGAAAATGTGGAATAAAAGAAAATGTGGAGTAATACAAAATGGGGAATAATACAAAATGGGGATAGCGATAAGTTGAATTCTTCTATTGAATAAAGGATCAAAGAAAACGCTTAGAGAAATTTCAGGTAATAAAAGATGAATACGTTTAGAATAAAATGTAGAAAAAAGTTTGAAAAAAAATGATGAAAAATATTAAAAATATTATCGAAAAAGGAAGATAGCGAGAAGAATCAGTAAACATTATCGATCATAATAGTACGTTTTATCTGTTTATTTATATATATATATATATATACATACATATATATATATATATATATATATATATATATATATATATATCGTAAGATAATAAGATAAAGAGAAAAGTTTTATAATAGGAAGATTATTACATTATCTAGGGTTACAGAAACAAGATTAAGAGTAAATACAAACACACATATATATAATATTAATATATACAAGTATAAATATATTTATATATTTGTATATATATTTGTATATATATATATATATATGTATATATATATATATATATATATATACATAATATACGGCTGAATGTGCGTGTGTGTCTGTGTGTGGTAACGAATAGGATCCTATATGGTTGACTATTTTTAAAAACTGATAACGCATAATGATAGAATATGTTTCGAGACACAGGAATGCGTGTTTCATTAAAATTGCGGGGTGTGTGTTCGCGCCTCGTTCACAAAGTATGAAAATAATAAAAAATAATAATTGAAAAAAAAAACCTTTACAAGTGTTTTTGATATAGATGTACATAAGAATACTTTGATAAGTATGTTTTAAGTTAAATAGGGATAGTATAATACAATTGCGGGGTCTGCGTTCGCGCCTGGTCGACAAAGTATGGAAATAAAAAATTTAAAAATTAAAAAAAAACGTTTACAAGTGTTTTTGATATAGATGTACATAAGAATACTTTGATAAGTATGTTTTAACTTAAATAGGGATGGTATAATAAAGTTGTGGGGTCTGCGTTCACGCGTGGCCTCCATAGAACGGAAATAGGCACACACTTTAATAAAGACTGTTCATATCTATCTGCGTAAGTATACTTTGATAATTATGCTTCAGTTGAGAAATATTGTATAATAAAATTATTGGGCGTTGGTTCGCGCCTGACCTCCATAGAATGGAAATATGTCACAAAGTTTAACAAGGTTATTTTAATATAGATCCACAGAATATTGTGATAAGTGTCTCAATGTGAACAGGTATGGTATAATAAATTATGAGCTTTATCTATTTTACTTTTACTTTCATCATATTTTGTTTTGGTTTTTATACCCCCAAATTCGAAGCTATCTCTTTACAGCCCTTCCTTTTCATAACCTATCATATTTTCATAAATCAGAGTCCATTTTCTGTAGGCTGTTTTGGAACCCAGTCAACGACGCGTGCTTTTGCTAATATATATATATATATATATATATATATATATATATATATATATATATATATATATATATATATATATATATAATGAGGATTGCGTGTGAGGACAAATCTAAACCTATTTGTTCAACGAATTATTGATATGCAGACTTGAAATTTAGTATATAGGGTATTCTATGGTCTCCCCTCTCCAAACTTTCACCCGTCTAGCAAAAAACACTATCACTAATTTCCCCCATTCTTTTTCTGTGCCTAAACCTAAACGTAGATTCCACGAGTAAAGCTTCTTTCTTAGAACTACGCGCTTATGGAATTGCCTTCCGTTTTCCTGTGTTCCAGCTGACTACAATATGTTTGTCTTCAAGTCTCGCGTAAACAAGTTTTTGATGGACCGTTCCATATAAGTTAGCAAATTTACCGAATTTCCATTACTAACGATTACTATATTATCCAATTTCTAATGTGCACTCTTTAACCCTTTACATCGTTTTTCAAGGGCTGCAAAGTTGACCAAAATTTAAATATTTGTACGTAAGCATTGTCGAATTTTTATCTGTTTGTCATACGCTTTAACGAGATAACTTCATTATGTTAAGAATAAGTAGGTTTGAAGACACTTTTTATAGGTCGTGGCAAGCTGGCTTTTTCGTTATCGTACTTGAGTCATTGCCATTAGATTTTGGTTTCGATCTTAGTTTTTTTTTACTTACAAGAAATTGACTGTTTAGAAAAAATAACATAACAATTGCATAAACATGCCTCAGTTTATTTCGGGTTTTTACTTATTTTTTTCAAAGGGAATTTAACGCTATGTTTAATACCGGATAACGCCGGATATACCTATTAGTATATGATAAATGATAAGAAAATACATAATACTTTTAATCTTTTTTTTATTCCGAATATTACATCCTTTTTTCATCTCTAAAAATGTTTAAGTTGGTTTATCTATATACATTATAATTGTATAATATCGGCGTTTCCCATGTTCTGACGAGAAGCATTTACCTTGGAAAAATTATGGCCTAACGAGGTTATTTCCTAGTATCTTTTCATTTCCGTCCTAACTGATCTGGCGATACATTAAGGTTTTAATTAATGCCTCACTTATATATATATATATATATATATATATATATATATATATATATATATATATATGTATATATGTGTGTGTGTGTGTGTGTGTACATGTTCAACCACTGTTAAAAATGACGGAAAATGTATGAGTTTCCAGTGTTCATATGAAATAAACATCATAATAAGTGAAATTAATAAAAGGAATAAAAACACAAAACATCTCAAACTGGAAAGTGAAGAAGTCCTTTTCATATGTATCCAAATCAGGTGATCGTCTGACTTGCTATTTGTTTTTTTCCTTTAAATTAAAGACTTCATTTTTTTTCCGGCCTGTGGATATCTATTCGATTATCGGCAGAATATTTTACTGTATCACAGCGCCTCGGTGTTGCAAGAATTGCACAGATCTTAAGTCAATAATCGAAGCTACAACTAACTTGTTGATGCTCGTGACTATAATACGACTGTACCTTCTTAGATAAACAGTGAAATCTACTTCATAATGTGCCATTTGTTTATTTAGAGATCGTGTTATATAATATCAGGCAATATCATTAACGATACAATTAACGATATTTCTTAAATGAAGAAAGGATGGTTTATATATAGTTATCCAGAGAGAGAAAGAGAGAGTATCCCACTGAATCACACCACTTCAGTGTCGTTGTATATGCATCTATAGCAACCCAAGAATATCACACACACCCATATAGTTTGAAGCCGGCACTACTAAAAATAGAATAAATACGCATTGGTTATTATTATTTAATTGAAGAATATATGTGTGTGTGTACGCGCGCGTGTGTGTGTGCGTGTTTATTTTCCCAGTCAAACAACGTCTCATCTCATAAGAGCCACGTTGTTTGACTGTGGAAATAATTATATAACGGCATTGTTTATATATATATATATATATATATATATATATATATATGTGTGTGTGTGTGTGTGTGTGTGTGTGTGTGTGTGTTTAAGTTTATACTTGCATTCGCATTTAGTTGATGAAAATCCAAACAGAGCTGTAGTTTAAATAGACTAGAAAAATAAAACTAATCCAGCTGCAATCAAGAACGCAAAAATGAATCTTTAAAATTTTGTTAAAGCTTATGGGTTCAATCCTTGTCAATGCTGATACATGCTAATGATAGCTGGAAACGAGTAAATCGTGTATGTAAAAGTATTTCAAAATTGAAACAAAAAATACAACCTCTCATAATGATTGGCAACGTGATTACATGCTTCACAAATGGGACTGTAACTTCTGCATCGCTTAGTAATCGAAATTAAATCTAACATACAGCTGCGTTTTAAAATTGCTAATATCCCCAGTAAAAACACCAACAGCAGATCTTATAGAACAGTAGCCCGAAGGTTACAAATAAGTCGAATAACAAATTCTCATCTTAAAAATTCAGAAACATCTAAATATTACTTTACTTGTTCGTCACATCAAATCGAAAGCTGAGGGTGTTCTATGAAAAAAGATCTACAGGTAGACTGACGTATAAAAGACAAGGCACACACGCCAGACATTGTGATTTGGAACAAGCCTGAAAAAACTGCGCTCATTATTGGTATTGCTGTTTAAAATGACTATGGCCCTTATAGAGCTGCACGAGATTAGATAACCAAGTATCAGGACTTAAAGAATTATTTAAAAACGACATCGTCTCTAGGAGAGAAAGACATTATACGGTTGTGGTTGGTGCAACTGGTGTAACTGGCTAAGTGGAAAAGAATCTTAAGAAGTACCTGTAAATAATCCCTGGAAAATCAAGGTGTAATGAAATATAAATTGCAGTCACAAAGGGAAGAACATATATTCTAAATAACTAAAATAACTTAAAAAATGGTATGCTATAACCTTCTAATACACTTATATATATATATATATATATATATATATATATATATATATATATATGTGTGTGTGTGTGTGTGTGTGTGTGTCTGTGTGTGTGTGTGTGTGTGTGTGTGTGTGTGTGTGTGTGTGTGTGTGTGCAGAGAGAGAAAAACTAAGCGGAAAAGAGAAAGGCAAACGGTTGCAGGATTTTCAGACTTTTTCTCATGGGGAATTTTGTGGAAATTACAAATATTAAACTCTAGTCGTATTCGAAGCAATCTCTTCCGGTTGAAATCCTTTTGTCGTACCATTTCAACTATTCTGAAGTGATATTGTCTGGGCGTATCAATGACTCTCGTCACAGTCTATTTCATCCTGTCAATTTTCTCATAAGGAAAGCATCTGCGGTTTTCCTTGAGCCAAGGGATAACCAAAAGTCAGGGTGAATGACGTACGGATTATAAGAGGAAAGGAAGAACTGTCTTGCTGACCATGTTGGTCCAAGTCTGTAACAACGATTTGTGGATTGGTGTATTCGGAAAGTCCTCTGCATCTTTAGTTCCTCGCAAAAATTGTGTTCCCAAACTGACATCAAACTGTGCAATAATTGTCTCTATAGAAACACGACGGTCCTTATACATGATTTTTTTTATTTGGCCAATCAACTCTAGTGTTCTGTTTTCCTTGCTCCTCCCACATCTCCCACAATACCTCACAGACTCTCTGCCTTCCTTGAATCTCTAAATCAACTCAACAATTGATGTTCGATTCGTGCAAGATTGTCCAAAGGCAGCCCGAAGTGTTCTGTACGATTCTGTTGATTTTTTTACAGTTAAAAACAGAGTTTTATTGTTATCATTATTCTAAAGTGTCTTCACGTCCAAATTTAATTTGTGAAATTTACAAACTGTGAATATCAGAGTAGGCAGTGTGTATTCCAATTACTGTCGGTCAGTCTTCTCATAAGATATGTAGAAATAACATAGCGAATTTTTAAGAGATTACGATAATTTCAAATGCCTCTACCCCAAAAGTCTGTAACTGCATTCGAGGCACCTCGCATACCAGATTTCTTTTCCATTTAATTTATCATATTAAAATAAAAGGGAAATATATACGCTTTGTTTTTCATTTTTTTGTTTTTCAGAAAAAAGTATAATGGAAAATGGCGCACCTTAATATTTTTAACCTGCTACTCCCTCAACAGAATTATTCAGATATTTTTAGTTATCTTTTAAAATAATACTCATAGGAATAAGTCTTTTCTATCTGTCAAATGTTGGAAACGTATGATAGATTTCTTTAAACAAGGTGTTGACAGTTAGATGGATTTAATAGACGATATAGATGAAGCTGAACATATCTGGATAAAGAGATAGAGAAAAAAGACTAGAGATGCACACAGGTGGACAGGGAGACGGGTGGCGTGGTGTTACTAACTGAACATAAAAAAATCTTTCATTTATATTCTACGATATAATAAAAAAAGAAACTACTTCTGATTTCATATCATTTGATTTAAAAATGTCGAAGCGAATGATCGAAAACGCATCCTCGATATTTTGAGTCATCTACATTCCCCACAAAATAATTCAATCAATCATTTGTTAAGTCGTATTTTCAAAAGTGCATGTTTCAATATCCAAGAAGCTTCTGGCCCGGTGGTTTTTAGAGGTAGGATTATACAAACATTCAACACATAGAGGTCAACGTAAAGATTTGTATACAATTCCATTTCTGTATAAGGAATGCCTTATACATACAAGAGAATAACTAAACATGGTACTGTAAACTGGTTTTCTCTACATAGGAACCAGCCGGAGTTAGGAACTCCTCGCATCGTTTAATGCAGCTATATAGACCGTTTTTTGTACAACGCACAAAGTTCGTTTTTTACTTACGACGCGAATTTTTCGTTTAGATCATCATTTCAAAAACACTTTCAAGGCTGGGATGACGATAAATACCAACATTTCAAAGTCAGGAGAGTGAGACGGACGAGGAATGATTTTAAAGCAACACACTCATTCTTCCGATCTGGCGCCACGCGTGTTGTCGACCAGAAGATCTTGCCTAGATTCTTTATGTTGATATAATAGACATCTATAATCTGTCATCGTAATAATGCCCCAATATTTATTCATTGCAGTTTCTACATGAGAACAAAAATATTGTTTTTTTCCCCTTTAATTATTCATTAAATTTTATTTGTAATAATAGAAAGCATATATTTTTAATTGAAAAAAAAAATCTTATATTGGATCGAAAAGAAAGCACGAACCTGTCGTAAACGTAAACTGCTCAGCAAATGGCGACGATAGCAAGGTACATATTCTGCAAACTATCAAACCTAATTGAGAATGAGTAATCCATTTCATTGGTTTTTTGGGGGAGTCGATCGCTGTTCCAAACACGGCATCCATCTAATATAAATAAATGGTAAATTTGTAGTGTGAGACTGCTTTCCAGCTAACTAAAACATGATCGCTTTCAAAATTAATGTAAACAAATTCTTTATAAGCCAGCTTCTTAAATGATCAGACTTTACCCAATTCCCACGACTATCGATCACATTGATTTCTAATTAACGATCTTACACTCAATAGCTTTTAATCCTCGAGAGGCTTTCACTTGATAACTGGTTACTCTATTATAAAAAGATAAATAAACTTACAAATTACAGAAGAGGGGGTGACAAAAGTATTGCCTCCTATTTTATTCCACCCGAATGGATCAGAGAATTACAAATTGCATTGTTATGAAGAATGAACTTGTGCATCCATGGTATGAAAGGTTATTCTATTTATTAAAGATACTGACGTGGTAAAACTCTAAGAAAGCAACCTTTACCATTGGTGTACGTCGGAAGCAGAGATACATCAATGGATTCCTGACACAAATACACTGCGAATGATGATGACTTTCTAGAAAAATTTATTCTGGAACACAAAAATTCGCTCGTTTTAATGGTCTTACTCCCGTCTTTGTAGCTATTTAACTTTTTCAGTTCAAAAATAGGAGGTCTTACTTTTGGAACAACTCTCAAATAACAGGCATACATGGACAACCATCGTTTTTCGCTGGAAAATGTGCATTGAAAATTGTGGTGACTATATTGAAACAAACAAATCCGGCCGCAAAAAATTTCGCTCGTTTTAATAGTGCCACTCGCGTTTTTGTAGCTCTTCAATTTTTAGGTTTTTATAAAAATAAAAAAGCTTTTTTTATAGCCTAATACACCTTATCGAAATATATATTAGCTACGTAGCTGACTTTGGACAGATGTTACCGTTTTCTAACGGAGGATATATTTCACGCAGTTGTCTACGGAGGATGTATTTCACGAGATGTTAATACGTCGAGATAATAATCACTTAACCGCTTGAATTCTTACTTTGAGATGTCATTTTCAAGAAAGTACCATAACGACTGGAATTCACAGCTTTGAGTATAGCAAATTCTTGAAATTAATAGCATAACAAGGTAAAAAAGTGCTTCGAATAACGAAAGTCCAATATGAATGGCTTACGCATTTACCTCATATATACGTAGAATAAAGATAATTACAGAATTAATAATAAATATAAAAGTATAATGTAAATAGCAATTATATAATCACCCTATATTAAAGTGAGATTGTGTGCCAGGACACTCTTTAATTTATATACTTAACAGACGTTTGATTTACAGATTTAAATTTTAGTATGGATGATATTCAGACATGTGGAATAGTTTAAGTTGGTTTTCACACGAAAAAACAACGGCTGCTAAAGGTTCCCAATCGGAAAATTAGTACGTGGGGGCTGATCGGATTTGAATCTCTTTTCCAACTGTTTAACAAGTTTTGAAAACATTATTTAAGGACGTGGCAAGCTGGCCTAATAGTTACCGCACTTGACCGATTATCTTTTGATCTTTGTGTTTCGATCTCAGCTTGAGTATTTTTATACTTACAAGAAGAGAACAATTTAGAAAAAAAAATAATACTCGCATGCATAAGTCTCAGTTTCTCTCTTTTTTATTTGATTGTTTTTAAGGAATGTAACTTTACGTTTAATACTTACGTGAATCTGTTTACAATAAATACGAAATCATTAATTAAAGTATAATGTTTATGTATACTTTACGACCGGACAACACCGGGCTGTCTACTAGTGTTATAGAAAATAATATAATTAAATCTTATTATAAATTGTCCAACTGTCTGTATGTGTGACACGGTTTATCGCAGCCTACAGGCAACCCACCCAGGAAAGTTTGGTACCGAAATTAAGCTTATGACACAGCGGCTGTTTTAGTGATAATTATATCCATGTTTGGTGTATGGAAATGCAAAACAAAATGCAAAAAAATAACGATTTACTAAACAATGTTTTATTTACTGGATATTTTTCCGGTACAAGGACCCATGTTTGCCCAGCTAGGCAGACTTGTGTTCTTGTAAAAGCAAAATGGGCGATCCCTCAAATGCGTAAATATTTTGAACCATCCCTTCATTTAAAAATTCACCAAAATTAAGGAAATCAACAGATTTTAATGAAATTTACAGAATTTATTAATCGCAAAATATAAATTACTGAATATTTTTTTTTTTCATAAAAATGTATTCTTTTTTTTCTAAACAGAAACACATTTGCTAAAGTAAAAGGTGTAAATACTAAAAAAAAATGACGCCTGGATTATTTTTTTTTTCATGTATAAAATAACATTGCTAATTAAAAAAAATTATAATTAACACACATATACAAGAAGGTTATGAAAAGTTCGTGTTAATGAAATCAATATAAATCGAAAATAAAATCTATATTATCATTGTATTCAGCATTGTATATTAGGTATTTGTACAAGGAATAATTTAAATGTAAAATATCTTTCTTTGATTTTAAAGATAACAAAAATAATTTAAATATGATATTTGATAATTTCTTTTACGCAAGATGGTGTAAAAATTAGCGAAAGAAATTTACTATCCTGAAAATTAAAAAAAAAAACATGAAAAATGAAGATAACCAAGAAAAATAATTTAAAAACTGGTTTTTATTTTTTAATAACGATTAACTTAGACAACTATAAATGGGTGAAATTATAAATTAGATATAAATAAATAAAAAAATAACAGACAGCATTTGCCTTCAACGCCGTATTCTTATTATTATTTATTGTTTATTCTGCTTATTTTTTTTCAGTGAATAAATTATCAACATAACCAGTGATTTTTACTTTTACTTGTATTTTTATTTCAACATGTTTAATTTAATTTATTGTTATGGCACGTTTGAGCATATTGCGAACCATCATGTAAAAAAAGTACATAAATATTCTAATTAAACAGCTACTTAATTTACTTCATTGCAATAACTAGGATTACCTGAAAAATAATTAATATTTTTAATAATTATAATCTTAAAATACAGAAAGCAAAGTTTTTTTTAATTGCATTTTCACCTAAAACAAGGCAAATTGCCACTTTGATGTAGGGGGCTACTATCAGGGGCAACAACTACTGGGGTACTATGTAGGGATTTAGGCAGCACGTTACACTTGAACTTCCGCATGTCAGTACAGTTGTGGAAGCAGAGACCTGGAATGGAAGTCGAACGGTTTTGGGTAAGAAACTACTAGAGTAGAAAGATCTTTTACATCAAGGGATCTCTACTGTGTGGAGGTGGGATTTAGCTGCCTGTCGGATTTGTCGAGGGTGTCTACGTCGTGGGGGCACAGGTGTCTGCAGTTCGCCAGAGCATTCACCATTAAAATACTTGTAGAACGGCTAGAGGGATGCAACGTTTCGTCGATGGGACAGAGACTGAAGCTTAGACGCCAGTTCAGGGCCTACCATATTGGCGACTCTCTTTTGAACCTTTGTCTAGGAGGAAAAGACTAGTAGCAGATGCACCACCCCAAGTGTGACAACAATATTCCATACATAGGCGAATGGTCGCCTTATAGAGGTACAGGATACTTTCGGGTGTTAGTAGTTTTCTAGCACGGTAAAGAAAGCCTACCTTCTCAGCGGCCCTGGCAATGCTTTCAATGTAATTGTTCCAACTCATGTTTCCTGTGAACGTTAAGCCAAGCAGTTTGAAAGATGTACTCTCAGATAAAGAGTCACTGGCCATTGCTATTGGTGGCAGAGAAGGTTTCTTGTAGTTTTTGAAGGAGACCAGTTCAGTCTTGTCAGCATTGAATATGGCCATCCATTTATGTCCCCTTTCCACTACAGATTGGAGGTCATCCTCTGGTGTTTTTGCCATTTCTTTAGATATGTGTTCATTTGTTTTCCTGTCATGCCTATTATAGACTGTGGTGTCATCAGCATATATACCCATCTCAGAAGCATTTTGTCGGGGAGGTCATTAATAAATATTAGGAACAATAGAGGTCCAAGGATAGACCGCTGAGGCACTCCCGCATTTATAACATATTGTTTAGATGCACGACCGTCGAGGACAACCAGGACTTTTCTCTTATAAAAGAAGGAGTTAATTATATTCAGTATTCTACCAGCAATACAGTATAATCTAATTTTCCTGAGGTGATCATCATGCCATACCCTGTCAAAATCCTTAGATATATCTAGAGCTACCGCTCTGCCCTCCCCGTTTTGTTCAGTGAATTGTATATACGTTCTGAGATTACAGTAAGGATGTCTCTGTGGAACGGGCTTGTCTAAATCCATATTGTTGGTCAATCAGAAGTTTAGCATCTGTAAGTTGACGGACTTGAGCATGGTTAATTATGATCTCTAATATTTTGGCGAAAAGTGGGAGGAGGCTAATTGGACGATAATTTGCTGGGGCAATTCTTTCGCAAGAATTCTTTAATACTGGTACCACAGAAGCAGTTTTACAACAGCCCGGAAAGCAAGATTCCTTAAGGCATTTGATGTAGAGTTTAGAGAGAACTGGAGCTACTTCGGATGAACACTTTTTTACTAGCACAGCTGGGATTAAATCGGGTCCACATTCTTTTGAATGTCACGGTTTTTTATGATATCATGCACGTGAGCAGGGGTGATATTTAGATCGTCTAGTGTGGCGTCTGTCCGCAAAGGAAAGCCAAGGGGGTGGTTGGAAGGGTCCAGTGAGGAGTTTGAGGCAAACCGGCTGGCAAGCACATTAGCCTTGTCGGTTGCTAAGCGCATAACCTCGTGATTGTTGGTTAGTAGGGGAATTGTTATTGCCCATTATTTACTACACTGTTGTAGATTTTCCAGAAGTCACGAGTTCCTAATTTTTGTGCTTCGATGCGTTTTTCAGTGGTTTCCGTAAATTCTCTCTTAGCTGTCGCTATTTCTTTCTAAACGTTACTTCTAGCTTCTATACACTTCTGGACTTATGTCGGTTAGATCTGCGGTATGCATGCTGCCTTTGAGCAATTGGAGAGAGTGGGCCTTGCTATAACATTTCCGCATGGGAACATGTGCTTCAATTGCTTTTTTGAACAATTTAGTGGTTCAATTGTACACTGTTCAGCAGGAAGAAAAAATATTTCCTCATCGGGAATCTAAGTTTTTGAATTAAATTGAATTTCTGACATTTTAAAACTTATGCTCTACACTTTGTCGGTTGTTTTGATTTTGTGAAATTTTATCTGTTACTAAATTCTCAATTTTTAGTGCTAATTGCCATATCTGGGCAGGAGCTGCCAAAAACAACCTACCATGCCTTGACAGAGTACAAAATAGACTTCGTGGTTTAGTGGAGGATGCCCTTTTCTCTACCCTGCAACCCCTCTCCCACAGAAGAGACGTTGCGAGCCTATCCTTGTTTTATCGTTATTTTCATGGCAGGTGCTCGTCTGAACTCCAATCACTGGTCCCCCCTCGCCAATCTTTCACGAAAAACACCCGTCTAGCTGAATCCACTGTGAAAAATTTCCCCCACTCTATATCTGTGCCTAAATCAAAACGTGGATTTCATGAACAAAGCTTCTTTCTTAGAACTGCACGCATGTGGAACTCTGTTCCGTCTGCCTGCTTCCCTCCGGACTACAACTTGGATGTCTTCAAGTCTAATGTTAACAAATTCCTAATTAACCGCCCCCTTAAGTAAACACTTCATCAAATCTCCTCACTAATGTAATGTACTTGCAATAACCCTTATCCCTGAGTGGCTTCCGGGCCTTGATAAGTGGTGATCTCTGTGTAAAAAAAAAAAAAAAAATAAAATAAAATAATTTAGCAATATTTTTTACAAATAAGGTTTTTTAAAGTTAATTGATATCTTAATCCCTTAAATTACTAAGTATCTTCGAAATAGTCCTGGAAAACTATCAGGTTGGTTGCACAATGAATTTATTAAACTTCCAAATTTTGCTGAACATTTCAGTTTTCGGTATGAGATTCTTCATTATAAATATGTATATATTTCAAGTGATCCCCGTGAGTGAAGATTTAATCGCATATGGAGAAAATCAAATCAATGAACACTCGTAAAATCTGTAAAAAGTGCCGGTATTGGTACACTCGCTGATTTATTGTGTAAATCTTCAAATCAGATGAGAAGTTGCGCAATATTAATATCTATACAATATGTTTAATTGATTCCATTTATTGGTTCGGGTCAAACCTGCTACTTACCATGTGCTTTTAGACTACTTTCTTTGGTGATAATTTGATTACACATACTGAATTAGTTTTTTTCCCTTTATTTTATTATGGGTCCGATTTTTAAATAAGTATTTGTTTCTGGAAACCACATTAACACTAGTGCAAAAACATTATTTCACCGGTACTTCGAATGACTACTTATTTCCCTAATATCTGATATTTATATCGCGTGTATGTATGCATTTAATAAATAATAATAGTAATAAAAATGGATAACCAATTAATTATCTAATAGCATATACATTTTTAGTCAATAAGAACTGTTCATTCTTGCTCATCCATCCCTACTTCCAGTTTAATGAAAACATTTGAAACTGAGGTCACGCAGTTTAAGAGATGAAACGTAAACGGTTCACACGCCCATGTCATGATAGTGTATGCCACATTTTTTTCATTTTTATTTTATATTTGGTTATAGAATTTCTTTTGTTTGTGATTGTTCGATTTTACTAAAAAATAAACGTGTAATATACTCATTCGCGAAATGATAAATACATTTTGTCGATGGGACAGAGATGAAGCCTAGTTGACAGTTCAGGACCTAGCAGGTTGGTGGCCCTCTTTTGAACCCTGTCCAGGAGTTGGAGGCAAGTAGCAGAAGCACCAGCCCAAATGTGACAACAGTATTCTATACATAGGCTAATGGTGGCCTTATAGAGGTACAGGATACTTTTAGGTGTAAGTAGCTTTCTAGCACGGTGTTAGGGGCGCACATTATATGAGTCATATTTTAAAACTATTTTTAACTCAATTATGTTCTTCGTAAGTAATTGACAATAGTGATTTTATGAACTTATCTGGTTTTCATCTAAAGTTTTCACTTCTGCCATTTTAGCAATTTATCAATTCGTTATACTGGGTGTCCCAATAAAACGTATACACTCTTTAAATGATCTCAACTTGCTACATGAATACGCTATACCATATATTCTATTATTCCCATATTTGGCTGTATAAATTCTGATCTCGCTAGACAGTGCGTCCTTTAAAAATATTCAAACTATTACTAAAGAGAATATAACCGTTATTTGAAACTAACTGCCATATTTACAATCAATATATTATATATCTTCTGATCACGCTTTTGTTTGCGACGGATTCTGGCTGAAACGTGCAGTCAAAATGACGGTTGGTTTATATGGGGTGTCCCAATAAAATGTATACACTCTTTAAATTATCTCAACTTGCTACATGAATACGCTATGCCAAGTTCCCAAGAGATGTTTAGGAATATAGAATGACACTTCCAACAGGATGGAGCACTTGCCCACTATCATCATAATGTAAGACCATATTTTATAGTCATCTGCGAAACAGATAATTAGAACGAAGACGGAGTATCGAGTACTGCCCATGCTCACCGGATTTGACCCCCTCCCCAATTGATCTTTCTCTTTGTTTGAGATGAGATAGCGTAGGCATTTTGAACACAGGGTTCACACCACAAAACGAGCTACAATAAATGAGTTGAGAGGAACCATTGAAAGAAGATGTGTCAACATACTAATTGTACTGATAAGGAAAGGTTTTCGATTCAGTCAGTGAACGTTGTAAGTTGTTTATGGACCGCGATGTATGTTGATGCATGAAACTTTTCATTCTTATAATAAATGTTGGTTTCATGGTAATTCAAAGTGTGTATCCATTTTATAGGGACATCCTGTAATTTTGGTGGTTCCATTTATATCGGCATATTTCTTTTGGTGGCATTGTAGTTTAATTCCTTATTATTAGATTTTAATTTTACTAATAGTTAAAACACAATATATATATATATATATATATATATATATATATATATGTTTATATCATTGCATGATTATATCATTAGAACTAGTAATGTAAAATTAAATTTAAAACAAAATACAAATAAAAAAAATAAAATATTCGCTTTTGATATCGGGAATTATTCTGATCTTTTTAAAAAACGACACTGATTTCGATACCTCGAAATTTCCGATTTTCCCAATTCCGGTTTTGTCGTTCGATCAATAGCTGATCATGATCACTTCCATTTGATTAAGTTAATGTTTTTATTAAAATGTTCGAATTATTCAAATTTTACCTGAAGAAGGCTGAAGAAATCAGCAGTCTTAATGCCCTGTGTACAACAAGATAAAGATATTGTCTAAATCGTGTATATATGAAGTACTTATCTTCTCCGAAGGATGGCGAATATCTTTTGTGTTTCCCGGAGAGCATATTTGTATTTGTATCAGAAGCGTAATTCTTAACGGTTTTCTAAAGACAAAATTCATATATGCTTTAGAAGTAATCAAAATCCTTCTCTAGCTAAAAAAAAAACAAAAAACAAAAAAACAGTCAACAATTTTCTCTACTACATATTTGTATCGGAAACTAAACGCAATCTCTATGGATGAATTTTATGAACTTAGAACTACTCACTTTTGGAACTCTATACAATGTGATTGCTTTCCATCTTACTATAATATGAACGTTTCCATGACCAATTGGAGCAAGTATTTGCTTAGTTGCCCTCTTAGAAGATCAAATTCCACCCAATTTTCCTCTCCTTCTTTTCATTACAGGGGTTTCTCGCCGTCCATATGGTCCTCATTAACACATATCATCGAGTACGCTTTAGTCCTTCATTAATGGTAACGCCCATGTAAAGAAAAATTCTTTCTTAGGAACGCTTTCCTTACTAGTTCCCAGGCAGTATCAATATATATATAGACATGTAAATGTAATTAGAGTTTTGTATATTTAGGCAGAATTTCATTATTCGCACATATTTTATTGAAGAGGATCTTCGTTCTTCTTTTTATGATCTAATTGGAATTTTTTCTTCCTCTTCATCTTTATCGTGTTAGAATAGGTGGAGAATTCGGCTGCTGTTGTCAAAAGAAAAATCAAATTAGGCGAAACTACACATAGTAAATTAGAAAAACGACAAATCAATCAATAAGTAGGATGCACAAGAAGATACACCCTGACGATGGTCAATCGAGACCGAAAAGGTTCGGTGAACTAGCGGGGCTTTATAAGAACTTTGGATCCCACAACAAAAATACTTGTACGAAAATAAGAAAAATTCGAAAGAAAGATCATAAAAAGAAGAACGAAGATCCTCTTCAATGAAATATGCGCGAATAATGTAAATGTAATATGAATAAATATCTTGCTGCACATTACTCTTAAACAAAACTTATTAGCCCCTTACGTCTCACTTGCAATCTACTCTACTTTGATGAATGAAAGTACAAATGCAGTAATAAAAAAGTATCTTATTATAGAACATGATGTACGGATCTTGGCATCTTATTTTATTAAGATATATGAGATGGCTTCAAAAATTTTCAAGACATTTTTCTTCTCCACATATAAAACTCTGGTCACCTTCGCAGTAATCTCACCCGGCTGCAATGCACTTGTACCGTTTCAATATCTTATGGAAGCTCTATGGAAGCCCTCTTGTGTGAGTGTGTCAATGGCCTTCGTCGCAGCCTCTCTCACCTCCTTATTTGTCACATGTTACTTACTCTAAGGTTTTTCTGGAGTTTAGAGAATAAGCAAAGGTCACAGGCATGAAATTATGGACTGTAAGGAGGGCGAGGAACTGTCTTGATGCCCATATTAGTCAGATCTCTGGCCCCTCCCCATTCTTTCACGATAAACGCCCGTCTAGCTGAAACCACTGTCAATAAAATTGCCCACTCTTTATCTGTGCCTAAATCAAAACGTAGATTCCATGAACAAAGTTTATTTCTTAAAAGTGCATGACAGTGGAACTCTCTTCTGTTTGCTTGTTTCCCACCTGACTACAACTTGATTGTCTTCAAGTCCAACATAAACAAATTCCTGATGAACCGCCCCTTTAAGTAAGGCACCTTATCAATCCAATGCTAACGATTACTACGATGCTATCCAATTGATTACTGTACACACAATAACCCTTATCCCCGAGTGGCTTCCGTGCCTTGATAAGTGGTTACCACTATGTAAAAAATAATCGGATGTGACAAGGATGGAGCACCCTTGGGTATAAACTTTCCGCAAATCTTCCGCATTTTCAGTTCCTCGCGAATAATTATTCACCAGTTTCCATACTGACATCAAACTGTGCACTTATTTTCTTCATAGACACACGAAATCCATGAAATACTTTATTCTGCCAAACAACTCTGATGCACTTTTTCTTAAATTACATTTTCACCCCAAACAAAGCACATATCCACTTTGACATAGAGGCTACTATCAGGAACATAATATACAGGGGTACTATGTATGCGTTGGGCAGTAAGATATTGGTTCACTGTATTTCAGTACAGTTGGAGAAGCAGGAACCCGGAAGGGAATTCCAAAGTCTAGCGGTTCTGGGGAAGAAACTACTGGAGTAGAAGGTTCTCTTACATCTAGGGATCTCTACTGTGAAGGGGTGGGATTTAGTACATTTCGTCGATGGGTCAGAGGCTTAAGCTTAGATGACAGTTCAGGACCTATCAGGTTGGTGACTCTCTTTTGAACCTTGTCTAGGAGCGAGAGACTAGTAGCAGATGCACTGGCCCAAATATGACAACAATACTCCACTGACTTCTTTACTTCACCCACACGTCTCATTATCTCTCGCAGACGCCTTGCCTTGCTTGAATCTCGCATACCACTGAAAAACTGATGCTCGGACCAGGCAATATGGTCCAAAAGCAGTTGAAAGCATTTCATGTTTTTTCGTTGTAATTTCTTGGCATTTTAAAACAGAATTTAATCGCATATCGTTCTTCTAAAGTGCCCTCACGCCCAGATTGGATTTTTGACATTTACTAGCTGTGAAAACCAGACTTTAGTAGGGTGTATGCCAATTACTGCTGTAGTTATTCATTTGAACCTGAAATCATTACAACTGGTATGTCATCCCATATATGTATAGCAATAACATACGGAATTTTCAAGAGTCTAGTCACCTAGGAATTAATTAATGATATTTGAAATGACTGTACAAAAAGTATGGAAACTTATTTAAGTTACATCGTATCATTATTTACATAACTACCCTTTTGAATGTAATAATCGCTAACATATAAACGTCTGACGAGTATCCTGATTTTCTGATGTTTCGTTATTATAAACCAATATTCGTTATTTTTTCTGTTAATGAATAAATCCTTCAAGGCTACAAGCAGTCTACATTTTGAAAGAATTGTGTATTGTGCTCCCAATCAAATTATCATCTCATTTCCAGTATTGTGTCGCTTACTTAAAATTACAATAACATCGGTGAAGACCTTTTACATAGACCAGTCTTCATTTAATTGTGGAGGCACGCCCTGCATATTATTTAGATGTACATCAGATACGTGTATCATTTACCTACATGCGGTCTGTAACCTCGTACATAATGAGCGTAAGTTAGCATCACACAATGAAACTGTTGGGAATATCATACTTACAAGCACAGTCGGGAGTGAGGTGCAACATTATGTCTGGCTCATCCTATATTATTTAGCATCGTTTCCTAGCACCAATTATTTGATATCCTAATGCTAATGCGATTAATGCTATTGCGTTTTGATGATAATAACAAAAACAATAACAATAACAATAACATTAATAATAATAATAATATTAATAATAATAACAATAATCATAATAATAACAATAATAACAATAATAATATAAATAATAATAATAATAGTAATAATAATAATAATAGTAATAATAATAATAATAATAATAATAATAAAGGCAAAGCATGAAACACGACATAGAACCACATATCTATAAGTTCTATGACCCAATACTACCCCCATTGCCATGTCACCGCCCACTCCCCCCAAAAAAGAGCTAGGCCAAATAACCAAATCGAACCAAAGAGGAAGGCAAGACTGATGAACTGCACAGACTCTTTTTTTTACACAATGATCACCACTTATCAAGGCCCGAAAGCCACTCAGAGATAAGGGTTATTGCAAGTACATTACGTTAGTGTGGAGATTTGATGAAGTGTTTACTTAAGGGGGCGGTTCATTAGGAATTTGTTAACGGTGGACTTGAACACATCCAAGTTGTAGTCCGGTGGGAAGCAGGCAGACGGAACAGAGTTCCACAGACGTGCAGTTCTAAGAAAGAAGCTTTGTTCATGGAATCCGCATTTTGATTTAGGCACAGATATAGAGTGGGGAAAATTTTTCACGGTGGATTCAGCTAGACGGGTGTTTTTCGTGAAAGATTAGCGAGGGGGGACCAGAGATTGGAGTTCAGACGAGCACCTGCCATGGAAATAACGATAAAACAAGGATAGGCTCGCAACGTCACTTCTGTAGGAGAACGGTTGCAGGGTAGACAAAAGGGCATCCCCCACTAAGCCACGAAGTCTATTTTGTACTCTGTCAAGGCAGGATAGGCTGTTTTTAGCAGCTCCTGCCCAGATATGGCAACAGTATTCCATCCTTGGACGTACTTGACTTTTATATAGATAGAGAATTGCATAAGTAGTCAGATATGTTCTGGAGCGGTAGAAGGATCCCACTATCTTTCCAGCGACCTTACCAACAGGCTTGATGTACGTGTTCCATTTCAGATCAGGAGTAAAGGTCAAACTCAGAAGCTTGTCAAAACACGGGGCCTCACCCAGACGAGAGCCATCCATCACAATATATGCCAGATGGGGATAAGAGCGTTGATGATGTAAGGATAGGAGTTTGGTTTTGGATGCATTAAAGGTAACCAGCCACGTCTTCCCCCACTGAACCACGCGCTCGAGATCAGAGGAGAGAGAATCAGAGAGAACTTTGTCATTTACAGCCTTTGATATGTTGCCGTAGATGGTCGTGTCACCAGCATAGATGTCAACAAATGATTTAAGTATGTGTTTAGGAGGTCATTGATGTAGAACAGAAAGAGAGTTGGGCCCAGGATTGACCCCTGAGAGACTCCAGCATTTATATTGCAGGCCTCCGATTTTTGTCCATCTACCACTACTCTTATGAGCCTATCGGAGAGAAATGATTTAATGATTGAGAAAACATTTCCAGTTATACCGTAGCTGGAAATCTTGTGAAGTAGACCCTTATGCTATACCTTGTCTAAGGCCTTTGATATGTCAAGAGCAATTGCCCTTGAAAAGAAGCCTTTGTCAAGAGATTCACTAATCCTGTGGGATATAACCGTCAGCACATCTGCGGTAGATCTTGCAGAGCGGAAACCATATTGTGTTTCACTAAGAAGGTTGTTCTTACTGAGGTGGTGGACCATTTCTCTATTTAATATGGATTCCAGCAACTTACTCATAACACACAGGAGACTTATTGGTCTGTACTGAGAGGGAGATGACTTATCACCTGAATTCTTAAATACAGGGCAAGCTGATGAGGTCTTCCAGGGAATCGGAAAGCACTTCTCCTTAAGGCAGCGCTTAAATAGTTTCGTAAGTATGGGAGCGAGTTCTGGTTGAAACTTTTTAACACTATAATTGGGATGCCATCAGGGCCAGTTGCTTTACTGGAATCTATGTTCTTGATTAGCTTGGCGACCTCATGCACGGATATTTGTATGTTACCTAGCTTGTTCTGTGTTATAGGAGGAAATATGGGGAGTTGATGGCCTTCGTTACATAGGGTAGAATTAGCTGCAAAAGAACCGAAACCTTGAGGAGGCTTAGTGCCACTTAAATCCCAGCAAAGACCAATAGCTGCTGCCAAAGAGAAATCAATGGCAAGCAGCTGCCGTGATAATGCAAATTTATTTGCAATATATTCTCGAAAGAGGTTCAGAGTACTGGAAACTTGGGGAGACTTTTTTCACTCAAATTCCAGGGAACACCAAAGGCTGTTTTCAGGGAAAGATGTTTGAAGACCTGTGTGAAAGCTCCTTGTGAGCCGCCAATAATAATAATAAAAATAATAATAAAAATAATAATAATAAAAAAAAAAAATAATAATAATAATGATAATTCTGATTTCGTTTATGAACGGCTCTCTGGAAAGGAATGGGATTCATTTCCAGAGGATTTCCCTTAATCCCGGCTTCAAACTAGGAGCTTCAAAGATCAAGGGTTTTCCTAAGGATGTTAGTGCTACCTATAATTACAGAGGTTTGAAGGCCGCCTAAAACATCGGGGATTTGTAGTTTTTTCAATTGACCTTCCAGACGACTTGATATTACTCCTATTGTATCAACTACGACCGGGATTATTTGTGTTTTAACCCTGTGTATACGCCTTATTCCCAAAACCAATAGAGCATAATTGCTCCACTTCTGATTCTCCTTCTCTCTCACATTCCTGTCCCACGGTACTGAGAAGTCTACAATCTGCAATTTTTTGAGACCTTGTCAATGACGACCAAATCCGGACGATTATGTTCCAATTGCTTAGTCGTTATGGCACTTTTGTCCCACCATGCCTCTACCTTGCCATGTTTACTTGTTCTCACTTCATCAAGCACCTCCTCAAACCATTTTCCAGCACACTTCCCCCCAACTCCTTTACACACCTCCCAATATATCCGGAGTCCCATGCGATCGTGTCTTTTGCGGTACTATCTCTGGGCCAGTCCACTACACCCTGCTGCTACAAGGTTGACTATGAGGTCTTACCACAAATCCGGCATTCTGCAGCAAATTCCTCTTAGAACCACTTTTTTAACAATCGTGTTCCTAATGCATGCTCTTGTGCTGCACAAACAAAAGCTTCAGTTCTCTCAGCCAGATACCCAGATCTAAGCCATTGCCATTATCTTTCATCAGCGACTTCTGCTATATCCCGGAAGAATCTTCCATGCATTTTCTTCCTATCCAGTTCCTCTGCCCTTTCTCTGTCCATACGTTTCACATAATCAGCCTTGTTCTCACATAACTCCACTTCATTGGCCACAATTTTGAGCATCCACTCCTCACTTCTAACCACATGCTTCTTCAACGACATCTCCTCTGTTCTAACACAATCTTTTAACCTTTTCAATCCTCTCCCACCATCTTTCCTTTTTTGATACAGCCTTGCTACGCTACTTCGTATGTGAAATATACCAAACATTGCTCAAACTTTTATCGTTTTGATATCCATGGCATGCAAATCCTTATCAGACCATTCTAAAATTCCCACACTGTATCTCAAAACACTGACTTTCTATGCATTTACTGCTTTCATTAGGTTTCCTCCATAAAGTTTCGACTTTGCAATTAGTTTCACTCTTCTAAGATACTCCTTCCTGATTTTTCCTTCATTTCTCTGTTCATGATGCCTACACCCTCCAGCACTCCCAAATACTTTTATCCTATTTCTTTCATGATTTCTCCATTTGGCAGCACTATTCCATTCGAAGGAACCTTTACTCCTCTTTTCATCACCAGCACCGCACATTTACTAATCCCAAACTCCATCCCAATGTCTTCTAAGTATGTCCCCACAAGTTGTACCAGTCTCTCCATTTCCTTTTAATTTCTACCGATTATTTTCAATAATAATAATAATAATAAAATAATAATAATAATAATAATAATAATAATAATAATAATAAAAACTTTTTAAAAAGAGCCAGACTCACACTTTTAAATGAAAACCTCTTGAATATATTTTTGTGAATATTCACTTACTGTGTGGTAAAATCATTTGATTATTTTTATTTTTGTAGATTCTCAGTTGAACAATGCAGAGCTGACTTTAGAAGAAGTCATTATGCCAGATTGTATTCTTTTAGTCCAGGTGTTCTAATGAAATACAATACGGACCGACAAATCCTGCTAGTCATGACTGAATGTGGTTTCTTGTTGGAGAGTCTCATGACAGCTGACTCTCGTTGCCCGCCTGCTCGGCATAATCTATATACATTCAAAGTGGAGTGTTTTTTGGGGTTTTTGTTTTTCTCGCGCTGGCATTTTTAATGTGAAAGAAAACCAGCTCTCTAAAATATTGCACCCCGGAAGTAGGTAAAAAATAAAACTTGCTTTAGTATAGAAGGGTTTCATCTACATTGCCTAAGGAAAAATTAAGATACGTGTAGCATCAGAACAGATACTACACTGTGATTTTATCTAGAAGGGCAAATCTAGATTTGTATTGGCTTCCTCACTAACGCAAAATATGAGAGAATGTCGTTTTTATGTTGGAGAAAACCAGCTCCCTTAAAATGGAACACTCTGACGTGTGCAAATATAAAAAAATGCCTCAGAATAGAAAGGTTCAGAAAAGGAGTCCGATAAATCCAAATAATACGTATAATCAATCTTAATCTAAAAAAAAAATCAGAAACGTAAAATATACTAAGCAAGTTCTTGGTGAGCCGTTTCCTTAAATAATCCAAATTCTATCCAATCTACACCATTAACAATTATACACTACCATCTTACATTCATCAACGCTTAATCTCGATCGGTCTTCGGACATTAAAAAAAATGGTAACTCCTTTGTAAAAAGATAAAATAAAGATATCCTGAAAATAATATTGTGCTACATAGTTCAATTCGAATAATAAAATCGCATTGTAAGAAATAATATTAAATTTACTCCCTCAAACAAGCACCTCTTGGAAAACAATGATTCTTTACCCTGTTTCTTTCAAATGTTCTCTTTTTACGTAATGTTTTGGTGACGTCTTTGTTTTTGAAGAAATTCTGCATGACAAAATTACTCCTAGTTCCTTTCTCACACAGTTACAATAACGACCGCATCTTATTATTATAATGATATTCGAAAGCTCACCCTCATATTTTGTTTATTGTGTCAAGATCGCACTTTATAAAATCAAATTTCGTAAATTTGGCCGTTTCTGGAGAAGTTTGGGCATGAAAAATTAGATTTGGCCTTTTTTCCAAGCGTAATGTACTGACTAAATTAGGAAGAAATCAACAGGATGTTATAAAGATTTAATAATTATTTTTAGCTTTTTTTCGTTCGGGCGCTCTAATGAAAAGCAGTACATGCTGTTAAATCAGAGCCAGAAATGCAATAATCTTCTATTGGACAATTTGGCGTCGGATGACTTATGGTGGCCCGCCTCTTGATTATAAATCGAATGGCGTTCCAAAATGTATGCCTCCTATGTTTTGTTCCGCCAGAACGAACCAGATTTAAATGACATTATTATGATGACTGACCTTTTGCATTCTTGACCTGAAAGTTTCATTTTCTGTTGCCGATATTTACTTTTAGAAAGCAATCACTGTCATAGACGTGCCTCAGAAGCAGAGGTGCGTTTTTGAATTCCTGAAAAAAGTGCAATAAGGTGTGTGGTCTCTTATGGAGACAATATAAATTCTGGGGCACAAAGGGCCGTTTGCTTTTATTGTACTTCTTTCGTCGTCGCGTCTTTTCAACATTTTGAGTTTTACAAAAATAAATGTTGCTTTTTGAACGACCAGGGTATGCCAAAGCGCACTCCGGACGCCCATCATACATTGTTAGCAAAAGTGCATGCAGAATAGACGTGGTTATGTAAACACAATAGCACAAACGATCGCTCGTTTTTATGGTACCGCTGTCGTTTTTGTAGCTCTTCAGTTTCTTGGGTTAAAGAAAATAGGAGGCTTTACTTTTAAAACGAACCTCGGAATTGCCATCTTCTACACTGATGATTGCGAAAGTATGAAAATCAGTGTACATTTGTATGTTAAGCGAATATTTCTCATTTATAATTATAATTATCAAGCCATTTTAAGAATATATAAGGAGAGGTACTCTCTGAGAAATAAAACCTAAAAAGGCAGTCAACTAGTGTTTACGCAACGTCCAAAACTTCCGCTAGTTTCGACACTCTAGACTACCTTGCGTTTACGCCTGAATTTAGCGTTTATACTTATAAAATTGTCTGTAGTCCATGGCAATTGTTTAGAGGCTCGGGGGTAAAGGCTAAGAAAAGTGTCTGGGTTCGAATCTCCAAATAGGTAGGAATTATCACCTCCTACACTGATGATTGCAAAAGCATGAAACACTAGTGTCTAGAGGTATAAATAATAATTATTATTTATAATTATATATATGTGTGTGTGTGTGTGTGTATGTCTGTATATATATATATATCTGTGCATGTGTGGGTGTGTATACGTTCTTATATATAATCTCTCTTCAATTAAAAGGTTTTAAGGGGATTCACTTGTTTGTTGCATACTATTGAGAATTCACAGATAAGATTGCTTATCTGTAAAGACACGCTTTTTCTCACCGAAGAAAAAATATTTTCAAAAATATCTCAAAAAGTAATAAAAAGGAATGAAAGGATTAAAAAAAAGAAAACTGTGTGTGTGTAGAAGATGCAACAATTATATTCTATCTTTAAAGGCGAAACTCTTCGAGAAAAAAAAAATGATTCCACAAAATTCGCGAAAATGAAAAAAAGAAAACGTAAAAATTCTGCGAAATTGAAAAAAGAAAACCAAAGAAAAAAACCCAGTAAGATTAAAGACACTGAAGATTACAGTGAAAGTACGTGGGGTTACTTTTGATTTGCGCATGCGTAGGCGTAAACTTCCGTTTCTTTTTACGCCTGGAAATTTGACAGCGCGAGTTAACTGAACCGAAAAGCATCATCTTCATTTTCGGTACGGCGGTGGAGCACTTTGCTGGAATGTAAGATATCGTAGGTAAATAGATATGACGTCACTTCTGATAATATATGAAGAATTCCAGTTCAGAACCTTATGAATCAATTCTCTTAAAAAATTGTTAAACAGAAAAGGCAATATTTCAAATCTATAATTTGACTATAAACGAGACTTTTATTTTTTCAATCATAAAAAGAGAGAAATAATCTAACTTACATAATTTTAGATTAAAATAAAATATAAAATATATGTGCTACATTGGAGGCTTCATTTTTTTAAATTACATTTTCACCCCAAACAAACACATTGACACTTCACTTCGTTGTAAAGGGGCTACTATCAGGAGCAACATCTACTGGCGTACTATGTGGGGATTTGGGCAGCAAGATGTCTGTTCACGTTACACTTCAACTTCTGCACGCCAGTAAAGTTGGGGAAGCAGGGACCTGGAATGGAATTCCAAAGTCTAGCGGTTCTTGGGAAGAAACTACTGGAGTAGAAATATATTTTACATCTAGGGATCTCTACTGTGAAGAGGTGGGATTTAGCTGCCTCTCGGGTTTGTCGAGGGTGTTTACGTCGTGGGGGCACAAGTGTTTGCAGTTCGTCGTTTTATAACCGACCATTATTTTGTGGCATTCGAATGCTCCATCTATCTACTTATTTATATAATTTGCTTGAAAATAGCTCCAGACAAGGCATGAAGCCATATAAAAAGCTAAAAATACTAATTCAAGGTCAATAACTTGCCAGCAATAGTGCACGATAGAATAGATTATTGCCAAGAATACAGCAATTTTATCGCTTTGTCAGAAACATAGCTCCTGGAATATGCAAACTAACGGACAAAATAAGTGAAAGTAAACGCAAGATCAACTTTCTACTCTTGATTTAATTTAATTAAGTTCAAGTAACATGAAATAAAAACAATATTTTTCCGAAGTGTTCAATACGTACGTAGACCTTATAAATCTATAATATTACAATGGCGCATTGCAATGTTTATAATATTTTTTTATTTATTTTATAATGCATATATATATGGGTGTGTCTGTGTTTGTGTGTGCATGTGTGTGTGTGTGTGTGCATGTGTGTGTGTATGTGCGTGTGTGCCATTGACCATCTGTGCCCATATGGAAGCGTAAAACAAAAGTGTTCGAAATAAAAAGTGATTTGGGATAATATTATATTTTATTGTCGTGAGAAAGCATTTTGTAAATAAGGAGTAAAAGAAAATAATACTTAGAAGGCTTGCACAGCACTACTGCAAGCATAATAAATATTAAGGGGGCTCCTAGCGCACAAATAAAACAATGTTTCTAGAAATGAAAAGCTGAAGAGGCGTTAGGGAAACTACTAAAACACTTTATATATATATATATATATATATATATATATATATATATATATATATATATATATATATTTCCTTTTTTAAAATTAAATATGTTTTAACTCTTTTTCAAGATGTCTTTTAACATATTTTATTAATCATTTGTTCATATATATATATATATATATATATATATTGTCTTCCTTTTTTATTCTTTGTTTGCAATTTATTTTGCATTACATTACATTAAAAAATCTGCATATACTAAGGGAAGCAGCCTGAAAGGAATTCCATGTTTAGCAGTTCAAGAAAAGAAGTTATTAGCGTAGAAGGCTTTTCGACATATAGGGACATATAGGGACATTTTAAAGTGAAAAACTGGGATTTTGTTGCTAATCGTGATTGTTCGGCGTATATACGTCGAACGGGCATGAGAGAGAGAGAGAGAGAGAGAGACAGACAGACAGACAGACAGAGACGGAGAGAGAGACAGTAACATGTTACTGCATCGGCATGTATGTGGTAACAATCCTATTGCTATATTACTTGTATTGATCGAACTATTGTTCTCACTTGGGTTGATATTAGTGCAAGATTTGGGTCAGATTTTCCTTTGACGTGATTATTGTTTGGAAAAGAAAAGAGAAACTTTACTGGCTCCATAGATATTTTCGTATTTCAGTCAGTATCCATTTTAAAGTCATTGTTTCGAATCTGTATGAAAACAAATTGGTTGACAAAGAGGATGCAACTCTAATAAAAATTGACAGGAGGATTATCTCCCTTCTATCGCTGAAATTTTAATGGTGTACAATATTTGTTTTTTCTACCGTTAGTGGCTTCAAAATGTTACTAAATTCCAACTTGGCCTGCTTACTAATTCTTCTTTTTATTTATTTTTTTTTTTTAGATTTTGGGGTGCCTCCATGAGTCGCCTGACCATCCATCTTGCATCCTTGCCAATTATTTGTACCGTAGTTCCACAAAGGAAGGTGTGTTTCTATTTCTTTCTACATGCGTTATATTCGGTCGTGAATTCTTTGTGTAAATAGATTATGTTAACACTTATGAATATTGTTCGTATAAAGAGTACTATAACAAATTGATCCTCGATATCATTAGTAAAAAAGGCAATAAATAAAAATAAAATACCTATAATTAGCATACAATTTAAACTCGTAATAAGAAGTACTAAGTATCGAAATGCAATTAGTTACAGAGTCGAATAAGGTGCACCCATATAACAATTAGGGACGTCGTTGAAAAAATAAAGCCTCTTATTTTTTAACCTTAAAGATTGAAAGACGACGTAGTATTAAGTATCATTAAGACGAACCATCGTTTGTGCTTCAAAATTTATGTTTATCCATAGTCAACACTATTCTCAGTGCATTTTTGCCAGCGATGTATGATAGCTGTGCATGGGCGTCCGAAGTACGCGTTGACATATTAGGGATATTTCAAAAGTAAAGATTCCTATTTTTTAATCGAAAAGGACGCTAGCTGTACTATCAAAACGAGCGCCATTTTGTGCTCCAGAATTTTTTCTACATAACCACTGCAATTCTTAACGAAGTTTTGCTAACATAACCAATGGTTATGCGTTAGCGTCCGAGGTGCGCTTTTTCGTACGTGCGTACTTCCAAAATTAAAGCCACTCATGTGTTAACTACGAAAGTTAAAGAGTTACGAAAACGGGGAATTTTTTTGTGCTCTAGAGTGTATTTTGTTTTGATAATTACTACGTGAGAAAATGAATTCTAGTGCTCAATATGCGGCTCGTTTTAATGGTACTACTCCTATTTTCGTAACTATTTAACGTATCGAATTCAATACAAATGGGAAGCTTTACCTTTGGAACGACCCTCGTATAATAAAGCGCGCTGTTGATATCCCAACACAGTTATCATCTATCACGGGCAAACGTGCATCGAGAATGCTGTTAACTATATAGAAATGTACATCCGAAAACAACAACAACAAAAAAACGCCTGATGTTTTAATGGTACCACTCCCATCTGCGTATTTCTTTAACTATTTCGGTTAAATAAAATAGGAGACTTTACTTTTTAAACAACGTTTCGTAGCTTTCGAATTATTTGGAACTTTCAGACTACTGTTCTCACCTTTAGTGCTGTTTTCACAAAGTTAAGGTAAGTATAACCTCCGACCTTTTTTAGGGGTATCTTGTCTTACTCAGAAATGTTTTTTGTCGAATTCGGGAATTTGGACGATATTTCGAACCGAATCATTTATCTACTTCACGGATGTGGCATGCTACGTGAGCATGGACCCGTGCTGTGGTTAAAGGATTTTGAAAAATCAATTGTAAAAGTGATATTCTCCCGAATGTTGAAAATTCCATTGTCAGTGCAGATGACCGGAAAATACAATTGCTAATTACTTAAGACCTTTATCAAGTCATGGTTGACTGAACGAGAGCATACTACCCCGTTGAAGTAAATAAAGGGTTCCGTTCGAAATTCTGTCAATATTCCCGAGTTTGACAAGACACGCATGAAGAAGGTCGGAGTTTACCTCTAAAGAAATGATAAGCGAACCATATTCTTAGACAAGAATAGTAGTCCGAAGATTCCAAATAATACGAATAACATATCCCCATCTCAAAAGTTTAGAAACGTAATTTTGTAGCTTTCTTATTTACCGCTGGAATAAAACAGACACATTCAGAAAGGAGACATAATAATTACAACTCATCTTAAATATTTACGCGTATTCGATGAAAGGCACGCCTATTTGTCTCATTATTTCTTACTGGTCTAGCCTATGGATTTCATGTATCAAATGTATAAGTAGTTGTTTGAGCGTTTACATCTGGTGGCCAAGCGATTTATTTGACAACGCCATCTTGTTTTTGCCAGTTATCACTTCTATTTGCATGCAATTAGTATGTAACTAAACTATAATATGCACATGCAGCTGTTTGGGGATTCACGCCTCCTCAACATTATAAGCTATGGTGGGAATTTACAGCTGAGTTTTAGAAACCCGATCACTAGAAGGATTATAAAAAAAACATCTAGTTAATACCGGAAGTAAGGTGAATAATATGTAGGAATGGACATTCCCAGGCTATCTTGATTGTCGCCCTTTAACTCGGAGAGTTACACAGTCACGTGACTTCCTCTCTCTTTCCGCTGAACTCTCGAGCAGCCAACATGTAACAAAGAGTCGCTCCTATTGGTGGCATCGGCCACCAACAGCGGTCCTGTCTAACCGCCAGCCTCTTGCAAATATCGATCTCAAGTAACGAACTTTTATTCTCAAAGGACTCTCATTCTTTCTTTCTGTATTCTTAATATTTCTCATGTAAATAAATCTGCATTGTTTCGCTGATATATATATATATATATATATATATATATATATATATATATATATATATATATATATGTTTGCAGGTTGAACCAAATAACGTATAAGGCAATACAATGAAGACTCAACAAACAAAGGTAGATCAATAAGAAGTGTATTAGAAAAGTATATTTACACTATATTTACATAATGGTTGTTAGACAAGAGAGTCTTGGCTGAAGAACATATCTGCTCTCGGCTCGGCCTTCGATGCCTTCTGGTTAACACACACTCAGACTAACCGAGTCTTGTTATTTATGTGTAATATTATCCACATATATAAATAAGTGGGTGCCACCATAACAATATATATATATATATATATATATATATATATATATATATATATACTTGTTTTATAATGACCGACACTCTTTCCGTATCTATTCCTATTAATAAAATAATTAGCAGTAGTATGGCTTAAATAAATTAATTAGTAGGAAAACCCATGATCATTAAAGGCAATATGTATAATACTAGATTTATATTTAAGTTTGATTCTTTTTTTTTATTTTAAAGCGAGAGTTAGTTCACTTACAGATTCACATCCATTAACTAGTGAGGAGTACAAGTGTTATATAAAGGTGACGTGTTCGGTTAATTTTTTTAAATAAAAACAAATATTTTCAAACGTAACTAATTCTCAGAACAAAATTATATTCTCAAGTTATGCAGATGAATTAACTTAGCTTCAGTAAACACACACAATGTGTGTGTATATATATATATATATATATATATATATATATATATATATATATATATATATATACTTCATTTAATAGCATACATTAATATACGAAAGTATTATTTTATGCGTAAACTGTAAGCATTTTCTTCAACAATGCTCAATACATAAGTAGAACTAGGTAGTAAGTTATAAAAAAATATATATGGCATCGTAATTTATAAACATATATGTGGCATAGTAAGCTCTGTTCCGTTTGCCTGCTTCCCACCTACTACAACCAGGATGTGTTCAAGTCCAACGTTAACCAATTCCTAATGAACTGCCCCTTAAGTAAACACTTCATCAAATCTCTACACTAACGTAATGTACTTGCAATAGCCCTTATCCCTGAGTGGCTTTCGGGCCTTGATAAGTGGTGACCACTGTGTAAAAAAAGAAAGCTATATACATATGACTACTTACAGCATAAGTTACAATAATTATAATACATGAATTTTAGAACTTAAGAAGAACTGTGCCGATTTTTTTTTTTTTTGCATCCTTTTACTGCCATATTTTTTTCTCCCTGGTGAACATTGCACAAATGGGACAACTGAATGGTTCAAAGCAGCAATTAAAGCACCTGTTCTCTCACGTAAGTTCTATAGCAAATCCCACTTTCCTCAATGGTTTACTTCTACTTGCGAAGCTGCTATTGCTCAAAGGCAGCATGCATACTGCAAATTTAAATAAATATAAGTAAATTAGATATACCACATTAAATAAAATATAAATATAAATTAAACAGATATATCACATAAATCCAGTACAATACAATATAAATCCTATATAATAAGACAAAAGTTTATGAAAGCTAGAAGTGACTGTAAAAATAACATGGCGAACTACAAACCCCTTACTCCCCTCGAGGTAAATATCCCGACAACCCCAATAAACAGCAAAATCCCACCCTACACAGTAGAAATCCGTAGATGTAAGAAAACCTACTCTGATAGTTTCTTCTCTTGGACTGCTAGACTTTGGAATTCCCTTCCGGTTTTCTGCTTCCATCACTGTACTGATATGCAGACGTTCAAGTGTAATGTAAACATTCATCTTGCTGCTCAACACCCGACACAGTACCTTTACAAATTATGTCTTAGGTAGTAGTTACACTGTGTCTTGTTTGAGGTGAAAAAACAATAAAAAAGGTCCTTTTTTTTGTCAGTTCATTCCATGTTCCCTTTCCCTTTTTCTCCGTAAATTTAACTTCCTGAACTGATCCAAATCAAGTAACCTAAGAACTATAATCGCTTCTTTAAATGTGACCATACCATCGAAATCTACTCTCATGCAAACATTTCCCTATAAGGTCCAGATTAACTCATCTGAGTTCAGCAGTAGTAATCTTATCAAATACATGTATTACACATCTGTCGTATTATTCTAATATAATTTCCCTTCATGCAACGCATGTCTTCAACCCTAATTTTCCAGGTGTATCTTCTATTCGTACATGATATACTTCCCTTAGTCGAGATGAGTAATGCTCTGCTTGACAAAATTTGGAATATATGTTTCTAAATAGCGAGGGCAAATCTTGGCGAAGCATAGCTTTCTCTTCATCTTTATATGGGGTTGTTCACAAGTGCCACAAATACACAGTAGGATGTTTTATCGGGTAGCACATATTTTATATTATTTAACAACGAGACTCACTGAAAATATTTTAACAATATGTTTTTGGTAAATGTCTGGATGGTTGAGGCGTTTACGTCTACTGCGTAACACACCGACAGTTAAGCGCCTTATAAGCAATATCGTCATATCTTTCACTGTCGATTCTAAGTAAGCTAATCACTCTGAAATTCTATTATCTCACTTTTTCTCTGCTCTCCGTTCAAAAAGTAATTATTCACCATTTTGATTTCCCTATTGACATTAGATATACGAGTCTGTTTCGGCAAAGTTCATAGCACATTAATATCAACAATGTCAGTCAGTGTCCCAATCAGTTTACCACACATACCGACACTTTTACGTAAAAATATGATTTAAAATCGCCGATGGGTGTACTTACTATCTATATCACAGCAATCAACTGGCGTTTCTTGAGCCATCTCCAGGAATTTTAGAAGAAGGTCCGTATCGCCGCAGAGCAGATGTAATGATTGCTGGTTCTTAGTTGATTGAACGAACGAGGAAATATTCAGAACTAATGGTAACGCATTTAGGAGATATTGCGATTACTTGGATAATTTTTACATTGGAAATTGACAAATAAAAAAAGTCACAGGATTAGTACAGATGTATTCAACGAAGGCGCCTTAACAAGGACAGCACTTTAATCACCAAACACACACACACACTCGCACACAAACACACACAGATACACACACACACAAACATATATATATATATAAGTACATAGGTTTTAAAAAATGTCGAGAAACATTTTAGCAAGAGTTAAACACACATTTATTTAAAAGAAAAGGAAACATAAATAGAGGTGTAAATCCTTAATCCGTGGAGTTTTGAGGAAATACATTCTTTCTCGTCGGAGGAGAGGAATTAGCAAAATGTATAAAGGAAGTTTGCATGCAAAGTATTTAAAAGAACTAAGAATGAAATGAATCATACTAACGCTGATATATATATATATATATATATATATATATATATGGTTAATTATAGGCATAGACCGATTCATACCATCGACAAAATTCCAACAAAAACCTAACAGGCAGCCATGGTTCTCCCCTGAATGTGCTGCTGCCATCGCGCACAGAAATCACTTTTTCCATAGCTACCAACGTAATAGATGTACTGAGACTAAAGCTGCTTTCAGGACTGCCAGCAACCACTGTAAAAGAGTAATAAAACATGCAAGAGAGCTATATGATCAGTTTGTTAAATCAAAAGTAGCTGAGCAGCGGCTTGGTTCCCACCAGTTCTGGCAAATAACAAACAGGATCTTGAACAGAAGTGTGTTCTATCCCAACTATCATCAATGGACCTGAGGTAATCTCGTCAGCATCAGACAAGCCAAACTATTTTCCAAGAACTATGCAGCTAATTCTACCCTATGCGACAATGACCATCAACTCCCTGTATTTCCTCCTATAACAGGCAACACGCTATGCAACATACAATATCTGTGCGTGAGGTCACCAAGCTAATCAAGAACCTTGATTCCAGTAAAGCAATTGGCCCTGATGGCATTTCAGTTATAGTGCTGAAAAAGCTCCAACCAGAACTTGCCCCCATACTTACAAAACTGTTTAAGCGTTGCCTTAAGGAGAAGTGCTTTCCAACACCCTGGAAAACCTCAACAGTATGCCCTGTATTTAAGAATTCAGGTGAAAAGTCATCTCCCTCTCAGTACAGAACAATAAGTTTCCTCTGTGTAATCAGTAAGTTGTTGGAATCCATATTAAATAAAGAAGTAGTCAACCACCTCAACAGAAACAACCTTCTTATTGACACGCAATATGGTTTCCGCTCTGCAAAATCTGCAACAGGTGTGCTAACGGTTATATCACACAGGATTAGTGAATCTCTTGACAAAGGTTTCTTTCCAGGGCAATTGCTCTTGACATATCGAAGTCCTTTGATAAGGTATTGCATAAGGGCCTACTTCACAAGATTTCCAGCTACAGTATTACTGGTGTGTTTTCTCAATCATTAAATCATTTCTCTCCGATGGGTTCATAAGAGTAGTGGTTGATGGGCAAAAATCAGAGGCCCACAGTATTAATGCTGGAGTCCCTCAGGGGCCCATCCTGGGTCCAACTCTCTTCCTGATCTATATCAATAATTTCCCAAAACACATACTTAAATTATTCGTTAACATATATGCTGATTACACGACCGTCTATGGCAACACATCAAAGGCCGTAAATGACAAAGTTTCCTATAATTCTCTCTCCTCTGATCTTGAGCACGTGGTACAATGGGGGAAGAGGTGGCTGGTCACTTTTAATGCATCCAAAACCAAGCATCTATCTTCACATCAACGCTCTGATCCCCATCTGGCATCAATTGAAATGGATGGCTCTCGTCTTGGAGAGGTTCCACGTTTTGACAAGCTTCTGGGTTTGACCTTTACTCCTGATCTGAAATGGAACACGTACATCAAATCTGTCGCCAGGGACGCTGGGAAAATCGTGGGATCCTTCTACCGCTCCAGAAGATCTCACTACTGATGCCATTCTCTATCTTTATAAAAGCCAAGTACGTCCAAGGATGGAGTACTGCTGCCATATCTGGGCAGCAGCTGATAAAAACAGCCTATCCTTCCTTGAAAGAGTACAAAATAAACTTCGTGGTTTAGTGGGTGATGCCCTTTTCTCTTCCCTGCAACCTCTCTCCCACAGAAGAGACGTTGCAAGCTTGTCTTTGTTTTATCGTTATTTCCATGGCAGGTGCTCGTCTGACCTCCAATACCTCGTCCCCCCTCGTCAATCTTTCACGAGAAACACCCGTCTAGCTGAAACTACTGTCAATAATTTTCCCCACTCTTTATCTGTGCCTAAATCCAAACGTAGATTCCATGAGCAAAGCTTCTTTCTTAGAACTGCACGCCAGTGGAACTCTCTGTCGCTTTCCTGTTTCCCACCTGACTACAACTTGGACGTCTTCAAGTCCAACATAAACAAACTCCTGACAAACCGCCCCCTTAAGTAAGACACTCTATCAAAACCTCCAATACTAATGATCAGTACAATACTCTCTCATTGATTACTGTACACGCAATAACCCTTATCGCTGAGTGGCCTTCGAGCCTTGATAAGTGGTGACCCCCATGTAAAAAAAGAATATATATATATATATATATATATATATATATATATATATATATATATATATATATATATATATACGTTTTATTTTTAATTACCGTATTTTTCTGTTAAGTTACATTTTTGTTTCGGTTTTGCTCTACCACAGTATTGAGCACTTTCTTCATGTTTTTATTAATTACCATTTCTACTATATATATATATATATATATATACCGTATATTTTCGCCAAATAAGACGAGGAAAAAAATTGGAGCTAATATTAATAAATTTATCATATATCGGTTGTATAAGACGAATGCTAAATCACGAATCCGTGATTGCTTAGCGTAGGCTAGAGATTGCAACATCCGACATCTTATGAAATATTGTTTTTGAAAGCTGATGTTTTAATTTTAGGGTCGTTTTATACGCAAAAATATACTATATATATATTTATATATATATATATATATATATATATATATATATATATATATATATATATACATATGTATATATATACATATATACATATATATACATATATATATATATATATATATATATATATATATAGTATATTTTTGCATATAAGACTACCTTTCAGTTTAACCATCATTTAAAAAAAAATACAATATTTCATATATAATCGTATATAATGCTCCCTATCTTAGTTTAGCATATTCGGAAGTGATGTACAAGAAATTACCATTAGTGTATGAAGCGATGCTCTTTGTGCTAAAAAATTGAGCTTAGGTATTTGGCAAAAATGTCAAAACATTGTTAATTCACTGCCCGCATAACAGCAGCCGTATAGCGCTACGATTATCAGCTCTGATTGTCGTTTGGGTGATCGGGTTTCGATCCTAGCTTCAGGTAATTTGTTTGTCTAGGCGCACTGATGAGCTTTGAAACAGCCAAACAGTCCTGTTTGTCGATGACTATAATGCTATCTATATTTACAGCTTCTCTTCAATTTTCGGATTTTAATCATGTCAAAACGCACTTTTTTCCTTTTGATGGATTGATTTTGGCTATTTCTTCTGAAAAGTTAAGGGCAAAATGGATTGACTAATTGATATCATAATTAAGCGATTGATTTTGTGTTACAAAACAGATACTGTCAAGAATTATTTTGTCAAATGAATGAAAGGAATAAATAATAAGATGGTCAACATCATAGATTTCGGAATATAGACTTTTGTCATTAATTCACTACACACTACATTAATTCACTACACACACACACACACACGCACATATGTATGTGTGTGCATATTAATTGGCGTATAAATATATATATACATATTACAAGAGACCAGCATAACTATGGTATCGTCATACCTATATAAGTTGTCAAGGCTTTCTTGAAACATTACACGATATTCTTTTGGCGTTTAACTTACTTTATGTGAGCGTTACTCCTTTATGTTCCGAAATTCTTTTCTCCGATTTCTTTTTGCAAAAATCACTTAGAAATTGCAAAAGATGAAGAGATGATTAAACAGATGAATTTTAATTTTTAAATATTACTTGCGCGCACACACACACACACGCACACACATATATATATATAATTTATATATATGTATATATATATGTACACATACACACACACATATATAATAGCTTGTATATCTATATCTATCTTATATATCTATATCGCTCTATCATTAGAGCGTCTGGGTCTGTTATTGAAGAAATCAATAAATTGCCCGATCGCAAACGTAAGACTTTAGATAGAGACCTTAGATTAATTCAGAAAATAAACGCTAAGTATTCAACACATAGGTTTTTAAGTAAATAATTTCTTCATCAATCTATATATTTTCTCATCTACCCCCCATATATATATATATATATATATATATATAGTTTTTTTGTTGTTGATTTTTTAAACGATATTTAGGTTATTTAGGTTAAATTCAGGTATAAATATATACATATATTACTAAACTATAAATTTAGCGCTATTTCTCTATATAATACAAAAAGTACCGACATATATACAAACAAACGTGAAAATTTATATATATATATATATATATATATACAAATTACTCTTATAATATGGTTCAGTATATTAGTAACTAAGTCTAATTATATTATTCACGGTAAAAATTTCACTAAAAATTATTTTTATAAAATTTAATAGATTCTTCGTTAAAAATTTAGCGTTTAAAATAGATTTAGTCGTTTAAAATAAATAAGTAAGTAAATAAGATTTAGCGTTTAAAATCCTGAAATAAATAATAAAGCATATTACAATATATAAGTCGATGGTATGATTAATTCGTTAATATTCTTATAATTTTTTCAGTGAATGTATTTGGAAATGTTTACAGGAAATTGCTGTTTAATGTTCAATAGTTTCCCCCGGTCTTTAAAATTCGTTATTTCTAATTTTTCATGAAGGCATAAAAAGCACGGTGCATGTAATGAATTACATACTTTCGATCTTCTTATGATCCGCCATTCTAACTTTGGAGTTTTATTCTCCTTTATTAATTTTCAATATTGAAATGATAATGATGTGTCTTTTTCGTATTTTTGATTAGTAAAAGAACTTTTATGCTCCTAGAATCTTTCTTTAAAAGTTGCCTGCGTACTACCTATATAAAAATTTATATCACTAGGATTTTCTTCAGGGAATATTTTAGCCTGGTAAACTACTGATTTCGTTAAACATTTATTATTCATGGGACAAGTACTAAGAATTCTGCAATTACATTTTTCAGTATTTTTATAATTATTATCTTTATCATTATGATTTATTTCCCCAGTATTTTTACTATTATTGCCTTTTAGTATCCTATTATTATGCTTTTTAATAATTCTTTCAAGATTTTCACAGCAACTATAACCCAATTTTACAGTATTTCTATTGAAAATACTATTTAATATACTATCTGGGGAAAAGTGCCTATCTAGCAATTGCAAATATTTCCTACCCAGTCCAGTTTTAAGAGCACTATTAAAGGGAGGTAAAAACCAAATTATTTTCCTGTTTCTTGTTTTACGATTATTATTATTATTATTATTATTACTAAAGTTGCGTTCATCATTACTATTCTTTTCAAATGTAATGTCTGCGTTTTTGAAACCACTATTTCTTAATGCTACATTGTATCTTTCTTTATAGCTTTTAAAAAGTTCTTCACTAGATGAATTATTGTTAATTCTCCTTTCTATCGAGGCTGGGATATGATTAATGATGGAAGGTGAATTATTCGACTTTGGATTAATATATATAGGACTTGTGTTTTCTTTCAAATATGGTTTATAATTATCTTTTTTATTTTTTTGCAAGTCAAAAATTACATCCCAAAAATCTACTTGTTTTAAATTACTATTTATTTCTACTTTGAAACCAAATTCTTTCAATTTTTGTGTATAATCTTTCTAATTTTATCGCATTTTATACGGTTGGCATTTTTTATGAACATTAAACCGTCATCTCTATAGAGTCATATTGTTCCTTCTTCAATATCATTATTATTGGTTAGACTATGTAAAATGTACAATCCTACAAGGTCCGTGAGTTCCGCTGAATCCAGTGATCCCATTGATACCCCAAAATAATTACAACCAGCGTTTTTTGTCCATTGCTGGTCTTTATTGACCAAAATCGTGGTTCGGCATTTTTTTATGATGTCAATTTCTTCGTTAGAAATACCAGTGTATTTCTTAGTAAATGTCATTACTTTTTCAAATAAATCATAAGTAATTGATTGGTAGTATTCACAGATATCGAATTGTATGAAGGCGCCCCTTTCCTTATTTTTAATATTTACAAACCAACTTATTGAGTCGGAGGTATTAATCCAAAGGTTTAAATTAAAATGTTTTTTAATTATTAAATTTGTCCTTTCTTTTTCCAATTTCAGGACGCATCGGATTTATCAGTCTGGTAGTTGGTTTAGTACTGAAATTTGGTTTATGGTCCTTTATAAGCCTGGTTGCATGTAATCTTACCTACTCTATCACTTATTTTTAACGTATCCGTTATTTCCTTACTGTTGTTGTTTATTAATGTGATAATATCCTCATTGCTAATTTTATTGGTGTCCTTAGTAAGGTTTTTTAGTATCAAACTTTCATATTGCTGTTTGTTTAGCTTGTAGAAGTTATAAGTTTTATCCGCTTTTACATATATTTCTTCGGAGGTTGTATTTTAAACGCTAAATTTTTAACGAAGAATCTATTAAATTTTATAAAAATAATTTTTAGTGAAATTTTTACCGTGAATAATATAATTAGACCTAGTTACTAATATACTGAACCATATTATAAGAGTAATTTGTATATATATATATAAATTTTCACGTTTGCTTGTATATATGTCGGTACTTTTTGTATTATATAGAGAAATAACGCTAAATTTATAGTTTAGTAATATATATATATATATATATATATATATATATATATATATATATATATTTATACCTGAATTTAAAATGGGAAAAAAACCTTAGTAAAATTTATGAATTGCTCTGATATTGGAGTAATAGTTCTAAAAATCCGTATTAACAAAACAAACGAAAAAATTATAATTATAATGGTTGGAGCTAGAAAATTTAATGCAAACTTATAATAAATCTGCTTCAGAATTATACCTTGAAAAAACTAACATTATTTTGTGAATAGGTTATATTTGTTTTGATATAGGTTGTTAGTACCCCTCTTTCTGTTTAGAATGGTTCAACCCTGTAAAGTTGACTTTAATATAAAGGGATGGTCTTTATTGAAAGTTTTGTGGTTGGTTTTTGGCCTGATGAGGTGATTTTCCCTGCTAGGGCGTCATTGAAACACGTTTGCTAATGTGTAGCCAATAGCTCTCCAACAATCAATATATATATATATATATATATATATATATATATATATATATATATATATATATATATATAATGTACGAGGGGCGTTCCAAATGTAATGCTTCTTGTTTTTTCTTTTTTATTCGGCATGAATGGATCAGATGTGATTGCAAATTGCATTGTAATATAGACTAGAATTTATGCAGTAATTTCCGTAAACGTTCATCTCTCTATTGCACACATGGACAGTTTAAGTCTCTAAAATAACAACCACTGCCATGAAGACAGGGGAACGTACAGGGATTTCCTGGCAATATTGCATTTAGAATCCTAGTTTATATGTAAAACATAAATGCCGTTTGTGTCAGAAGTTAAGACTGTTATTCTGATCTTGTTAATGACTGGTAATAAGAATAGACAACAAAACGTTTATTTTTTAACCTGGCCATATTTTCATATTTGGTTTATTTAACTTCTTGTTATATGCAAATTATTTCGGTTAAAGATGAACAACATGCGATTTTATTAACTTATTTATTACTAAAAAAAAAAGCAGAAAGACTTAGGTAAAACAAAATGCGTACGTAAGTGTCCAGTGACTGCCATATTAAAACCTTTTTTAACGTAAGTAAAAACACTTAAAACGTATTCAAACAGGTTGAAATGTAACTTATGATGTCATAGATAACATTTATTTGCTATTTATTTGCTTTTTTACCTCTTCTTCATGCGTAATACATAGTCAGATAATAGAAGACGAAAAAAAAAAAAAAGATTTACGCAATAATTAGTAAAAAAATCCACCCAAAAAAACAACAAAACAACAGTCGATTTTATTAATTTATTTCATCATATGTATTTAAATTCATGTTAAATGAACGATTCTCTTTCAATAGCCGAAACGCGTCTTTGGTTTAATATGCTTGACGTGTCATATTTTACAACTTAGATTTACCAGGTGTATCCTGCCATTTTTTTCGTCTGCTAGTATTGAAAATAGGCGACTTTCCTTCGCGGAATCTGAACTATTTTTATTACGACTACATTTATTACGACTACATATCTATAGATATCTTCTCTTAAAAAGCAACGTAGAGGTGACGGTGGTTCAGTGTTTATCGATACAGACTCACAATCAGGGTGTCCTAAGTTCGCATCTATTTTGTTCTATAGAACTCAGTTTCACTCATGATGTTGGCAAACCTGTACGTAAGTACCCGATGCCCTTCTAGTGGGAGTGGCCGTCAATGTTTACATAAAACATTGTTAGATATTATTGTTGACGGTGCCAGGAAGAGAGAACTGCAGATTATTAACTCGATGTTTGTTCGTTCGGTCCTGGCTTATTAGGGTTATCGAAACTAAAAGGCTGTGATACAGCCAAACAATCTGTCTATGGATAACCATATATATATATATATATATATATATATATATATATATATATATATATATATAAGTATGTGTGTGTGTGTGTGCGTATATATATATGTGTGTGTGTTTGAGAGAGGAGGGAGGACAAAGAAAGAAAGACCAATATATGAATCCATAAGAAACTAAATTGATAGAAATGCTATAATTTCACATATCCGCACACCATCAATGAAAGCGGCGTGAAAAGTGGTAGATTTGTTCCCTCAGTTTTGCTATGAGTATTTTCCACATAGTGGTTAAGCACGTGATGGGCCTATAGTTGTTGGGGATGGTTCCTTTTTCTGCGTCCTTCTGTATCAGTGTGGTTCTACCTTTGGTCATCCAATCTGGTGCGTTTGTTACCTGTATACATCTCATGTTTTGAGTTTGTCCTTCGCGTAGTGTTGTGATTTTTTTGGAATCAGTATGCATGCATCCCGTCGTGTCCTTGTTTGCCATTTTTCCTATGGTTTTCTTTGGGTGTTCCTTGCTGATTGCATTCACTGTTCTTTCTTCGATTTATTATTATTATTATTATTATTATTATTATTATTATTATTATAACAATAATAATAATAATTACGATAACAATAATGACGACGATAATAATAATAATAATAATAATAATAATAATAATAATACGAGGACGTGTTCCCAAAGTTAATGGCTCCTATATTTTATTACGTCCGGGTTAGAGGAAATTGTTTATTGCATTGTTATTACCACGTACATTATGCATTCGTGAAATTTTCATCTCTCTTAACAAATATTGACGGTGTGAAGCTTTAAAATTAACTCGTGTCATGGACGCGCGTCATAAACAAAGATGCGTCACTGCAATCCTAGTAAAAAATGCGATCTGTAGAATTTCTAGCAAAAGTACATTAATAATGGTGCTGAAGTTGTTCAAATTTATTTTGTGTAGCACAAAACGTCGCTTGTTTCAAAGGTACTTCTCCGTCTTCGTAGCTCTTCAACTTTTGAGGTTAAAAACGACAATGTTTACATTTTGAACAACATTTTGTAATAACTACACGCAACAGACTAAGAGACTGACAGAACAGCCAAAATATTAAGAAAACTTACCGGAGCCACTCCTCAGAAGTAAGTGGCATGGACTGGCAAGGTTATAATCTATAGTTAAATATCATTAATGCTGCAATAATCAATAACAGTAAAACTGTTATCAAAATAGTTGAGGAGTAATTGAAATTTGGAGAAGCTTGTTGTCACTCAGATTCCATGGAATGCTATTTGTTGTTGACTATAAGCAATGAATCGGTGCCAGGTCTTCCAGGAGGAAAGTAATAGTC
>NC_136513.1:41350272-41402772 GCF_053919585.1 Euprymna scolopes
TACTAAATTTAAAACTTCCAATTTAATAATTAAAAACAATACCAACAGTAACACCACACTGAACAAAACTAATGTGGTGTATGAATTTATTTTACACTTCGAAGAATGTCTCCGAACACACTATAAAATCTCATACAACGCATACATTGGCTACACAACAACCCTTTCCCGACGACTAACCTATGATTTAGCTGACAATAGTCCCATAAAACAACAACTAACATCCGACTATAAAAACCTACCGTCGTCCGACATTAGAAATATCTTAACAAAAATTCTAAAATTCGATATCTTAACAACTGCACACGACGACTAAGATAATTTAAAACAAGACTTATAAAAAACTACAGCCCTTTTTAACACCGGAACAAATATACTAACCGTATATAATAACTAACATAAAACTGAATTAGTAAAATATAAAATAGGAAAACCGAAACTAAAAATATAATAAAATAAAAAGTAACTCGACCCAACCCTCCTCCACACACGTCTAGAGTCAACTAAAGAAGTATATACATACACCAAGCCTCAAGGAAAAGAAAAGGAAAAGAAAACACAACAATACCTCCTGACGTCAATCGAATCCCCGATAGAAAGCGTTGTAGAAGAATATGACCGAACAACAACTTCTGGCGCCATTTTATATAATATGCCTGCCAAAATTAAAACGACCGCTCGGCAAATAGAAAAGATACCAAACAAGATCGGAAAAAGGAATACACACACTACATATATACATATTACATATATATTAAATATATATGTATACATATATATGTTTACATATATAAGTTTACATACATATATATATATATATATATATATATATATATATATATATATATATATATCCGGGGATAACTTCAAATCAATTATCAAGACATATTTTATATCTTGACTTATTTTATCTTCTATTTTTGGAAATCCATTATTGTTTACATTTTTATATTTAAATTTTATTTTAAATAATTTGAACACTATTTTTCCCGTATTGTTATTAATAATTATCAGTATCAATTCTCATAAATATCACACTCATTTGCATGTTTATTCCCCATTACCCACTAATTTTTATTATCATTATCACAATTAAAGTAGACGATTATATCGAATCATAGAGATACATTACTTAGATATATTTGGAGATTTTATTACTATTACTATTATTATTATTATTATTATTATTATTATTGGCTCACATGGAGCTTTCGCACAAGTCAACAAACAATCTGATTGGGATTGTGGTGTTCTCTGGAAGCTGAGTGACAACACGCCTCCCCAAACGTCCAGCTCTCCCCACCTCCTTCGATAGCATTTGCAAATGAATTTGCATCATCGTAACAGCTGATTACCATTGCTTTCTCGCTGGTAGTGACCATTGGTTTATACTGGAATTTGAGTGGCACTCAGCCTCCCCAAGGTTCCAGTTCTCTTTGCGCTTGTCCAGCAGAGGCCTGGTTGGCGCTCGACCCTAGGTCTTTCAGTCCTTACTGACCCTTCTTGGCCCTTTGGTATCACTTTTTTATTGGGGGGAACGGTGATGTAACAATAGGAGGAGATGCAGGTTGGGGGGTCTAGAACTTGTAGATGTGCAGTTTCTGTGTTCTTCATTCCCTGTAACGCTTATTCGTTATATTGTCTTCTTGTATTATTCTCCACATTCAAGGGTTTTCCTTAATATTTCAGTCGTTTTCATTATTATTATTATTATTATTATTATTATTATTATTATTATTATTATTATTATTATTATTGATATACAACTTTTAAAATAGGAGTAAAGAGGGGAGTAGTGGACGGGGATGAGGGACAAATAGGGAAAGCCACGCCTTAGAACCACTACCAATAAATCATTTATGATGTCCCGTTTTAGTCTTTCTTTCTTGTTTATATTCTTATTTTCTCCTATGTCTTTTAAACTCTTCGACGATGTGTGTTGTAATGCTAGTGGTGGGATGGAGATATACAAGGGAGCAACGCAAGTCCTACATTCTGTGACCACATAAAAATTCTAGTCAAATTAAAAGCAGTTTTATAGCTGAATACCTCCGATTAAATCTGAAACCCCTTTTAGCATAGATATGTCAAAATCAACATTCACCTATTGTTTCGGCCTATACACACTGGTATGTTTAAGATTTAGAGCTGCCATCACACACGCATACAAATACTAGTCTTTATAATCTTCGATTACCTCTATCTCGATCTTAAACCGCCAACCCTTTCTCATTAGTTCATATATCTAAGAACTAACTCAATTCCATACCCGCATTGGGGTTTATTTTCATACAAACAAACCTTATTTTTCCAAACATTTGACGAAACCTCCTGATATTAACTCCATGCGACTAGGAATACCTGATATTTTCATTACAAACGTGTCTTTTGTGTAAGCTGTTTGGTCTGAATAGATCTCTAGTTACTGGTAGCTAGCTGACCAAAACATGCTCTCATTACTGCTTATGTAAAAACAAATAAAGTCTTTATATATATATATATATATATATATATATATATATATATATATATATAGAGAGAGAGAGAGAGAGAGAGAGAGAGAGAAAGAGATAGATATATTATGACAGTAGAATTTAGTTTTCTAGAAGTATATCCAATGAAACAACATGAAGTGCTCAATGAGTAAACAGAACAGATATATTAAACTTATTTATACAATCATTGATGTCAACATATGTGCATACATGTTTCTGTAATCACACGTGCTGGGGAGATTACATCTTCAGGCCAAAAATTCCCCTCGAAAACTGACGTTTCAAGACCCCAAAACATTTCCTTATTTCGTTTACAAAACTTAAAATCTTATCACCTAATATGGGTGGGATGTTATGTATAGGGGAGGATAAGTAAGGTCTTTGAACGATCAATTTCTTACACGATTTTATATTTTCATATCTTAACCTCTTATTTTTATTCCCTTTTTATATAATTTTTTGTTGGTAAAAAAAAATAAAATTAAATATGTTATCAATATAAATCAAATTTAAATAATTAACTTAAATAAAGCACTTAAAATAAGTCTCTCATTATAAACAATAACTAACACACCGCTATATATAATAACATCGATTTTCATAAATGTAATATGCAAACGACAAGCGTCTATTTTACAGGAATAATACTGTATATAGGAATGAATGAAGAATTGACCTTTTGTATATATTAATTAAATTGTGAACAAGCAAAGAAATAAACAAACAAATAGACAGACAGGAATACGAATTTATATATATATATATATATATATATATATATATATATATATATACGTATAATCTGTAGAAGTAAATAAAAAACATAACAAAATACACTTTTATATGAGGTGACATTAATTTCGCCTGTTACATAACTCCATGGCATGGCAATAATATATATATATATATATATATATATATATATATATATATATATATGTATATATGCATCCGCATACGGTACTGTTTCGATGTGTCACAGCTCATCGGCGCGGCTAGACAAGCAACTACCTACAGTCCGGATCGAAACCAGACGGCCCATACGATAGACAAGGCTTCTAAAAATTACGCTATTCGGCTGCTGCCGTGCGGGTAGTGAATTAATGGTGTTTTGACATTGTCCAACTGCTTAAGCTCGACTTGTTTACAGAAGGATTGGAAAGTACTCGGACATGATAAACATGGCGATTACATCAGCCAGTTCCTGCCAGAAGTGAAAAATGTTATTCGGATGTTGCACAAATCGAAAATAGAATCAATAGAAAAAATCGTTTATTTTATTTAATAAAATATAATTAGACAAAAATCTATATTTAATTTAATATATATATATATATATATATATATATTTAATTTAATATATATATATATTGTTGGGGCTCAATATATATATATATATATATATATATATATATATATATACATATATACATACATATATCCGATATTTACTAAAGTTATCACTTTTACAAAGTGTCATATCACAAGTGCATTTCAGAAGTTTGATCACCGCACAGACAAATGTGTTCGACGTATAAAATCAACATTAGTTTATTTAGTTAGACTGTAGCGCATTCGAAAAGAAACGTTTCTGTTCAAAGCACAACTCAGCCGTGATACGTGATTTTTATATTTTAATCTTTAATTCTACCATTTTATAAAAATCGTTTTCTTTATCTTGAATCTCAACTTATATACAGATTGAAAACGATAAATTGACAATAATTTCAATCGGCAATGTAACTTTTTTAAGCCTGCGTTATCAATCTAAAATGTTTCGGGTCTGATGTTACAGATAAGACACGCAACAATACTAAACAAAAAATGAGTCCACTACTTCATTTACTCACATAAAATTAATATACGAAAGTATAAATTTATGCGTAGCCTGAAGAGTCCTAGAGTGGATGAAACGCGGAATATTCAGTGTAGCTTAATCGCCATATATATTTTATAACTTACTATATATATATATATATATATATATATATATATATATATATATATATATATATATATATTATTACATTTTCAACAAGGCACATTGCCACTTTGGTGTAGGGGGCTACTTTCAGGGGCAACAACTACTGGGGTACTATGATTTAAGGATTTGGGCAGCAAGATGTTGGTTCACGTTGCACTTAATATCCTGCATGTCAGTACAGTTGGGGAAGCAGGGACCTGGAATGGAATTCCAAAGTCTAGCGATTCTGGGGAAGAAACTACTGGAGTAGAAAGATTTTTTACATCTAGGGATCTCTACAGTGTGGGGTGGGATTTTGCAGCTTGTCGGGTCTGTCGTGGTGTTCACGTCGTGGGAGCACAAGTGCTTGCAGTTCATCAGAGCATTCACCATTAAAATACTTGTAGAACAGGCGGAGGGATGCAACGTTTCGTCGATGGGACAGAGGCTGAAGCTTAGATGCCAGTTCAGGGCCTATCAGATTAGCGACTCTTTTTTGAACCCTGTCAAGGAGCGAGAGACTAGTAGCCGATGCACCAGCCCAAATATGACAGCAATACTCCATACATGGGCGAATGGTTTCCTTATAGAGGTACAGGATACTTTCGGGTGTTAGTAGTTTTCTAGCACGGTAGAGAGAGCCCACCTTCCTTGCAGCGGCCCTGGCAATGACCTCGATGTAATTGTTCTAATTCATGTTTCCTGTGAACGTTAGGCCAAGGAGCTTGAAAGACGTACTCTCAGATAAAGAGTCGTTGGCCATTGTTATAGGTGGTAGAGGTTTCTTGAAATTATTGAATGAAACTCGTTTAATCTTGGTGGCATTGAACGTGACCATCCATTTTTGTCCCCATTCCACTATTGATTGGAGGTCATCCTCTAGTGTTTCTGCCATTAGTTTAGATATATGTTCATTTGTCTTCCTGCTGTGCCTGTTATATATATATATATATATATATATATATATATATATATATATATATACCTCAATTTTGTTGTTAATTGTATAAGCGGGAGTAGCAATGCCGGAACGCTGCCAATATATGCAAATTCACATAATTAAGTGTTAGAGAGTTCTACTACTTTGCATTCAGTAGCCACTTCTGTTTGGGTAAATTATATATATATATATATATATGTATATATATTGGGTAAATTATATATATATATAAATATATATATATATATATATATATATATATATATGCATAGAGTGCCGCGTAAAAAATGTCCGCATTGTCATTTTGTCGAAAACCGCCATTTTAAGGAAAATTGAATATAACTGTTTAAACAACTTATGCCGTATTTCATTAACCTTTTTATCCCTCTATAATTTTAGCTGTTCATAATTTACTTCTTAGTAAAGTATCCTAGTGTTCAGGTTAAGTTAAAATATAAACTTGCAACCAAGTAGGCAAAAAGAATCTCCGCATCAACAAATACTCTTAAAATCAGCATAAAACATCCACTTTTTAGGCGACAAATTATCACTAATCGTAATTATTGTTGTCGCAGTTTATGGAGCGTACCATTTAGTCTATGAAGCTCGAGTCTTTCTGAGTAATTGTCAGGAACTCATTAATCTCCATATTTCTGGTCTATCCACTCGTTAAATCGATTGCAGGTTGAAATGTGATGAGATACAGATTTGAAACGATCCCCAAATCAAACAATCTTGTTTAAAAAGTGCTCTATTTCTACTGTTAAGGACAGATTAAATGAATTTAATTTGCAAGGATATATTGCAAGAAGCAAGCCAATGATTTCTGTAAAGAAGAGAAAGCGCCGTCTGGACTTGCAATAAAGACCATGACTCTTCATATTGGTCCAAACACTGACAGTCGTCGTGATGCCCCTAAATCAATAGCCCAAGATGTCAAGATTAGAACAGTATAATGTATATGTGTATATATATACGTATATATATATATATATATATATATATATATATATATATATATATATATATATATATATATATATATATTTAATCCCCCAGTGACCTAGCTGCCGGAATTTTTTTTTAATTCACAAAAATATCGACTAACCTATTGACCAAAACATTTAACTGACAAGCCTTTGTTGTAACTGTATGAGGTATTGTTAGACGAATAAGAAATAGTTAAAATGAACATATATTTTCGCACATGTACATCAAGTCCACTTACGCATGTCAGTTTGCAATTTATAAAAAAGCTGATTTATTAGCAACCATTTCTACCGACTAACCCCCATAAACGAACAGTCTGCACTCATTTGACCCGCATTTTTCCCCTTGTGATTTTGCGTCTTGGGAGAGATGCGTTTTAAAAGAAATTAAGATAGGCAGACAGACATTCAAGAAGATGGCAGGTCTCACTAATGACAACAACTGCAGAATATGCCACACGGAATTGGAATGTGTGAGACATCTAGTATCAATTTGCAAGGTTCTTTTAGGGGATGGCTACTACACAGCGAGACATGAATGAGCATGTAAGTACCTCCACTGGACCATCTGTAAAAAAAATTAAACACCCAATGTAGCCACAATTGCTAGGAATATCAAACTGAAAGAACAGTTGGAAATTACTTATATACCATACATTACGACCATGTAATCCCTACAGCAACCTACCTTGAAAATGCTGCTGTGTGACCTGGCACAGTTATATGGAATAAGTCAGAGAGAGTTACAACCTTACTTGAAGTGAGTGTTCCTAAGGATGGAGGTCTGAACAGAGCGGAAAGAGATAAACAGAGCAAATATCAAGGACTCATGTATAATATGAAAAGATACTGGAATCTTAGGAAGATATCAATCATACCAGTTATTTCAGGTGACACAAGGCTTGTGAAGATAAACCTGAAGTTCTACCTAATTAAGATTCCTAGTGAACTAAGTGCAAAATAGATCCAGACAACTGCACTTTAGGGAACAACGAGGATACTAAAAAGAGCTCTCGGTTGATTTCAATAAAAAGCAGAGCAATCTTGGTAGCTGGGTAAGCTGCCCCATACTCAACGTTACTATATTTAAAGGAAGAAAATTAAAAAAAAAAAAACATATTGAGTTTTACGTACTAGATTTTTTCAAAATTTTCTATAATGATCTGATTCTATTTCATCGAAATAAGAAGCATTTCAGCCCGGCGTTGCCCGGGTGATTGGATGTGTCTTTTGAACAAAAAAAAGCAAAAAAAAAAAAGGCGTAGTAGGAAGACAGGCTCGAACCCGTACCGCGAAGGAGGAAAAGAACGGGGTAAAAACAAGCCGTCTAAGCTGTTACGACATCCGCCAAACCAGAAGCGAGATTTTTTTTAAAAATTAAGGCCAGCCATTCTAAAGGAGAGGATAACTTTAAAAAATATTGGCGAAAAAAGTTACACCTCCCCTGTAGAAAAGTGCATTGTTGTAGGTAAAGATATTAATGTTTTTAGCCAATTTTTCGATATTTGTCGTATGAAAGGTCGAAGTTTAAAATGATACTGATCTTGGTAAAATCCTTCCCCTCTGTCGAAAGTTTTGGGCAGACATGCAAACATACATAAAAAACATACATTTATATATTGGTAACTAAAAATTTCCGACCCAAACCGACGAGAAAGCTTGCCCTATCTCTAAATACCTTTTATGTAAAATTTCAAATATTTAGACCAGAAAATCTATGAGTAATTTGGAAGTGGTCAGTTTGTTTGTTTTTTTTTGTCAATTTGTTTTTAAATTTGACCCCTTTTTTGACCCCTTAAAATTTATTGTTTTGGGCTCAAATCAATTTATTGAGTTAGATCCATGTCCAATGAACCTATATCTTAAATATCAAGTGTTTAGACCCAAAATTGTCGGACGAGTTTGGTAGAGTTCTCAAAAATCAAATCGTTGAACTTTGACCCCTTAACAGCAAAATTTCTGGCCGAAAACCGATCACATCGATTTTCCCGAATCTCAGTAACCTGTATATCAAATTTTGAGTCTGTAGACTGAAAATTGACAGAGTTATTGCGTAGGGAAATGTACACAGGCACACAAACAGACACACAGACACACAACCACGTTCACTTTATTGATATACTAGCATGGGTGCCCAGCGTTGCCCGGGTATTTGGAGGGGTATGTTGAGCAAAAAAAAAACAAAAAAAAACAAAAGAAAACAGGTCAATTTTTTAACTACGACCCCTTAAAATTTATTGTTTTGGGCTCAACTAAAGTTATTAGGTTAGATCCATGTCCAACGACCTATATCTTAAATTTCAAGCGTGTAGACCCAAAATTGTCGGAGAAGTTTGGTAGAGTTCTCAAAGGTCAAATCGTTGAATTTTAACCCCATAATCGCCAACTTTCTGGCCAAAAACCGATCACAAAGATTTTCTCACATCTCAGTACCCTGTATATCAACTTTCGAGTCTGTAGACGAACAATTGACAGAGTTATTGCGTAGAGAAATGTACACAGACACAGACACACACACATACACTTTCACTTTTATAGATATAATAGTCAAGCATTTCAGCCGGGCGTTGCTCGGGTATTTGGAGGTGTATGCTGAGCAAAAAAAAAAAAAATGATCATTTTTTTTTATTTGATCCCTTTTATGGTCTCTTAATTTTTATTGTGTTGGGCTCAAATCGAGTTATTAAGTTAGATTAATTTCCAAGGGATCTATATCTAAAATTTCAAGTGTTTAGATCCAAAATTGTCGGAGGAGTTTGGTAGAGTTCTCAAAAGTCAAATCGTTGAACTTTGACCCCTTAACATCCAAATTTCTGGCCGAGAATCGACCACGTAGATTTTCTCAAATCTCAGTACCCTGCATATCAAATTTCGAGTCTGTAGACTGAAAGTTGACAGAGTTATTGCGAAGGAAAATGTACACACACACACACACACAGACACACACACATACACACAAGCACGTTCACTTTTATGGATAGTCCAAGACAAGAAATGGGTGTACACGGTCAGCGTGTGGTGGATCTGAAAGGGAAACGCGTTTGAGGTGAGATGGACGTCTGGCTCCCGCAAAAAGACTCTTTAAACTGGTGTCGAGACAGGGAGAAAAAAAAAACGGTAATAAACGACTTGGGTTAAAAAAGAAATTCGGATTTGTGTATTTAATTATATTTGTTTGTTTCTGCAAGATTACAGCGTCTATCTCTCTTAGTAGAAAATTCTAAGTCGTCTATTTGTCGATTTTCTTTTCTTCTTTTGAAGCTCTCTCTCCTTCTCTCTCTGTCCCTCTCTTCCTCTCTCTCTCTCTCTCTCTCTATCCCACAGTTCGTATCAACATAAAACAATAAACAGCCGGTTCAACTCTTTCTTCCCCCTTTTTATTTATGTATCTCTTTTTCTCTTTCTCATAAGAGAAATCTATGTAACCAAATCTCTCTTTAGTTTGTTCTATTTTACGCGGTGTCAATTAATCAAGTCTCATTTCCATTCTCTTACCCCTTCATTTTCATAATTATCTCTCGATTTCGTAACTGAGATTTCTCGGTAGTAAAGACGTTAACTCTCTCTCCCTCTCTCCCTCTCTCCCTCTCTCCCTCTCTATCTCTTCTACCTCTTTTCTATCTCTCCCGACAGAGAATTCTATGTAACCAATCCGTCAATTTACACGATGTCTATCTCCATTTTTCTTTCCTTCTCCTTTACTCTGTCTTTGGTCATTTCTATATTGCTCTTCATCACCTTTCCTATTTATAAAAAGGACACTTTCCGAACAAACAGAATCGTGATTTATCGTGTAGTTTCTCTTATCCATAAATAAGTAGTACATTCCGCAACTTCCATGGAAACCCGCGACACTTAGGTTATTAAATATTAGTGGAAATACTCGCCAAAGTCTAGACATATTTTGTGATAAATGTGTTACAACACATCAATGCAAAAATGCCGCTGTTTTAAAAAATGTAAGTGGCATAACTTCATCTAATGATCTATTTGGGGATAGGGAAATATACAAGAGCAAAGAGTTACTTCGCTTTTAAAATGTTTTCTAGATTAAATATAATCTAGTAGTTGTTAGAGCTTTATGCAATTTGTGTTTTTATCATTTCCTCATTTGATTTGTACAAACGAAAGTAAAAGTTGTTGTCAGACGACAATAGTTCGAATTTCATGAAAATCCAAAATATTTTTAATTTGCAAACATAATTTTTTAATTTGCTATTAACATAACTTTGCAAATAATTGCAAAAAAATTATTGCAAAATGGTGTAATTATTAAAACATGATACAAATCCGAAATAATGAATTTTTGAAAGGAAAAATTTGGTGTTCAAGGGTTTTTCATAGTGCATCTAAGAAGTAGCCTTATATAAAAAATATTTTTATTTGTGTTCGATATATATTACTAGCAGGGACACCCGACGATGTCCGGGATTGAATGAGCGTTTACACTTGCTTTACCCTCCCATATTATTTATTGCCAACGAAATCGGTGAAATCGCTTACAAAACTGCATATGGAATGGTGGTGACTATGTACAAAAATAAATTATGAAGCAGAAAAGGTCGCTCATTTAATCGTACCATTCCCATCTTCATAGCTTTTTTTATATTTAGAGCTAACAAATTCCTGTTATATATATATATATATATATATATATATATATATATATATATATATATATATATATATATATAGTGTAGCTATAATACTATGCATACCCTTTCATTCCCAATATCTTAATTAACAAATGAACCAATAGGAGAGTCGAAAGGACTAAATATGGCCCCGCAACAGAATAAACTAATAACTATATTTACTAACAACCGGACGTCTCTAATGAATAACTGTATTTACCGAAAAACGTAGAAGAATGAAGAATACGTTTAAATATTGTTCAACTCATGAAGATTTCGTATTTAGAGTCAATTTTCTCATGATTAAAACGACTTACGCCTGCTAAGTTCCACGGTGATCTATCTTAACCCCTTAACAACAATTTTTACGGGGTAAAACCCAAAGCCAATTGGTTCCACAATTACAAAATCCATATATCTCAAGTTTCAAGTCCGTAGAACAATACGTGATACTGAAAAAATATTAAGTCGGCTGTTTTCATTTTAATCAAAGAATATAGCTCGACCTATGTGGATATTTTATTTGCAAGTGAAGCCAAATACAAGTATTCTGATTATATTTGGCTTCCTACAAAAGAAAGCGTCGTATAGAGTTCTAGATATTCGTTTTTGTTAAGGACCGGTTGTATATATATACAGCAGCCATAAGTGTATATGTCGAGAGGATTTGGGGCGTTTTTTTTTCAATGATTAGACATCTTGCAATATTAAAAAGTGTCCGCCATGATCTTTTCGCAGTTCCATTTAAATGAGGTGAATTAGGGACCGATTTTCAGGTTTGATACGATAAAATAATAAAATTTCAATGTCTTTATAAGTGAATTCTGTACCATTGAAGGAGCGAATATACACACACATATATATATATATATATATATATATATATATATATATATATATATATATATATATATATATATATATATATATATATATATATACTGCACCATAGGCGGTCATGAAAGCTAAATATTTTTAGTAGCTAGCAAAGTATAAGATTTGTTCTAAAAGACATAGACCATTATTTAACCGGAATAATCGTCTACAAAATTTAATGCATACCTGAATTTTCTCTTCCCATCGGTTCCACGGGACCGTTCAAGCCACAATGTACTAGTGATAGAATTTTTGTGGCCTTCTGATCTCGCATTTTCATTTAGTACTTTGACATCTTTCCTTGTGTATAAACATCGCAGTTTGTCAAGATTTTTGAAATTTTTATTTTCATTTCGTCATCCACATTCGGCAACGTTTTGATATCAGGAATATTGCAGTTTTCAACCTATTTATGCCATGTTTGTAAATCATGGCAGGAGGATTTTTTATGGGAGTATCATGTTTAAATAATATGGTCTTCCATTTTTGTAATATCGAGTGTAGTTCGATTCAGGTAAACCAGTGCTGATTTATTGGCGCTAAATTTCAATACTTGCAATTTGTTTTGGCCGCGGCTTATACAGAAAATATATTTTGTTTAAATTTCCGGATTAATAGAGAATTTCCCAGAATATAGAAACAAACTTCACCCACAATCGACAGGAAATTTGTTACTGTTTATTGAAACGTCAGACCTACACGAGTATACAAATGTATGTTCGCTAACAGAGCTCTTCAAATTTTTATTAGAGTTCACTTTGACTTTTTTGTATCTACATCGGAAACTTGTGGTTGGATCGCCTACAATTGTAGCAAATATTGTTCGTCCTTTTTTATGAGAAAAATTGTTTTTTGGAAAAGTTGTGGTTTTTATTTGAGATAAAGATACATACACAAAAAGCGAACATACATACACACATATTCGCTTTTACATAGATAGATAAAGATATGATTTAATTTTTGTGTTTTTAAATTCATATTTGTAAATTCGAGTTTTTTTCTGTGAATATTTCCTCATTTTCCTCGTAACTCCTAAGTGCTACCTTGAATTGACCAAAAGTCATGGGTATTTCTTTCTGAGCTTACAAGGTGATGAGCGGCTTAAAATCACTCCAGGGCCATGGAAATTAACAGACTGCCGCTAATAACTTTGTCAAACATTTTAAATGAATTTGTTGTTGTTTCGGCCCTTATAATATAATATTTAATCGTCCAAGGTTTTAGAGATGTCAATTCAGTATATAAAGAGACAACTTTAGGTTTTTGTTTCTATAAATAATGCTGTCTTAATATGTTTTATGCTTTGCAGCGATCGCTTAAGGCTTCTCGGGTTACCAGAGATACACGTCTGTCATCTAAGTATTATATTTATTTTAAGGTTGCGCCTGAATTACCCTGTGTAACTTTTGGTTTAGTAGATATAAATATTTTACTCGCCACGATTCGAATTTTGATATCGATCCATCGAAGTAAAGTTTTCTTGGTCCATAACCTCTTGATTTGGAAGCCATGTTTCATTTCAGAATAGTTTTCTATGGGTACGCTATTCTTTACAAGTCCTGTATATGAAGAAATTTCAGTATGTCGCTACTATGACCATTTACGGACTTTATAATTTTGCAAGCAAAGAGCAAAATATCCTTCTCGTGTTTGCAGGAGAAAATTATGTGCTTGATGCTTAAAAGATTCAATTTTTATGGATCAAATCTGGTTTCTGATTTGTTCATAACAGAACGTGAATTAATTTGATTCGTCAGTTCCTATCGGCAGTGTTTATAAATAGTATCCTCTAACTTTCTGGGAGAATACCCCCATATAAATAGAAAATAGTGCAACATACGTCACGTTTATCGCCGGTATAGTTAATATCTGCAGAAAAACGCGCTCTGTGCGCGTTAAGCTGTTGTATGTACCGATTACAAAACCATGAATAAAAGTAAAACAAATGTGTAAAGTCTAAAAGCCAGATGACAAGGATTTTCAAGAACTATAAGACTGCAAAATATATATTGCCAAAAAGGAATAAAAAAACTAAAGAATGAATGTTATATATATATATATATATATAAGAGAAAATGTATGTATGTATGTATGTATGTATGTATGTATGTATGTATGCACGCTTTTCCTCGATATCCACAAAAGGCTTCTTTCGGAGAAGCGCTCGCTCGGTTCACAACTTCTTAAAACTGTTTATATCATCTATAGATTGTAATATCTCAGAGTTATCCACGGAGCTCGCCTGTCTATTTAATTTTATTGACTTTTAAACGTTAATTATTCCACATTTCCCGCATCGGCACGCGTTACATTCGGTTTTCGGTAAAAACAAAAAGCGAAACGCAACTCTAATCAGAGGCCCAGAGCCAGTGAACGTTTGGTTAATGTCGACTTCGTCATATCAGACGGGAGAGCGGGTTTTTAAAAACAAACAAACCGATTTATTGACCTCATTAAAACTGTCCCGCACAAAATGCTAACTGCTGAATACCTATCGCCGTCACGTCAATCAAAAACGCGCACCTGTTTTTTTTTCACACTTTACTATTTTCCAACTGCGCGTCGTAAAGGCTTCGTTTTTTTTTTTTTTCACGGGCACCTATTTTTTTTCACAGACACCTACAAACAACCGGGCAACGCCGGGTACCCCTCGCTAGTATGACATAAAAGGAAACAAATTTCTGTGCAAAAGACATTAGTATAAATTAAAACCCAGTGTTGCAATATTACCGATATAAATGGAGGGTTTATACAGATTAGCTATCTATTTTGAACTCTTCTGAAATTAAACCTGAGTTTATATTCAAAACTACGGAGATCACAAAATACCGAGGAGATTGAAATGGAAGCTCCGTATTACTTTTTTCAGATTCTTGTTTCTAGATATCAACATTCTCTCATTGAAGTATCCTACATATCCTTCAAGTGATAATGTTTGGCATACTTGTATTTCTAGCCTTGAAGGACGAATGAGTTAGAAAATATTTAGAAAAATTGATAAATCATATCCAGACTCCAAATGGAAAAAAATACCCAAGCTAAATTTCACGGAAAAAATAGATCAGGACGAGGTGATATAATGTACATACAGTCGTTTCCTTTTTGTAAGATTATCATTGGTTGATAAGGCCACTTGGAGACAGAGAGACGTTGAAATGTACGCACACCTAAGCCTTGGAATTTCAGCTTCACCCAGAAACAGTCATTCAGGCGATTCATCAGGTCGTGAATGATTTTTATGAAGATACAAAATTTATATTATTCAAACTATAGCTTCCAACATTGAGTTTATTAAATTTCTGAATTTTTGACAAATGAGGATTGGTTATTCGTATCATTCGGGATTTTTGGAATACTTTGTATTTACCTAATAAGGATATCATCATGGACCCGCGGCGCTGTGGTAAGATTACTTGGAAATATCAATACTAAAAGTGATATTCTCCTGAATGGTAGAAGGTTCAATTCTGAGTGACGGCGACCGAAAAATGCAATTACTAATTACATATGATCGCTATTTAGTCATGGCTAACTGATTAAGCACATACTACCTGCGTGAAGTAAATAAAGGTTTCCGTCCGAAATTTGGTTTCAAATCTCGAGTTCGACAGAAAAATTACGGAGTTCGCCAAGATACACCTGAAGAAGGTCGGAGATTACATCAACTGAAACGTTGTGAAAATGACACCCAAGATGAGCACAGTAGTCAAAAATACAAATAATACGATTAATGTTACTATCTCAACGTTTCGGCCAATGTAACCTCCAATCTTTGTTCACTTGAATCTGGTCGAACTCTCTAATCTTCACAGAATTTCGAACTGAACACTCTATTTAATCCACGGCAGGTAGCACGCACCCATATCGTCAGCAATTACCACGTAGAAGTCTTAAGTAAGTTGTAATAGTATTCTAAGTATCACCCGAACTAAAACTTGAACCTTCATCTTCTGACATCTAGTTTTTATTATTAGTTAACACCTGTATGCTAACGACTATTAGTTGCAGTTAACATTAGCTAAACCGTGGTGAATATAACATTCCAGATAAAATAATATTCCGAATAAGTCAAAATAGACAATGTGTCTTGTGTAGTTTTGACTTTTAGTCGGACACAAACGCAGAATTATCATGTACGTTTATCTATACTACTAAAAATTTAGATTTTTTGTGTATTGATATTAATACTAAAAACCTTTGTTCTATTAATATAAAAAGAAACAGCTTTGTTATATATGGGCCGTGGAATTAAATTCCTCTGGCAAGTCTAGCTAATTTGCATATTTTTTTAACATTCCTTTTAATTATTTCTCTATTATTTTTTCGGTTTTCTTATAGGGTTATCATCTTTAGTAAACTATTGCGAGTAATTGTAAGTTATACTTGTATAATATTTGCCTAAAAAGAACACAAGCATTTTATATATAATTAATATGCGTATATATATATATATATATATACATATATACATATATACGTGTGTGTGTGTGTGTTTAAAAACGTTTGCCTACAAAACTCCTCCGTCATCTTTTGGTATACAGACATGAAACTTAATGTATAGGATATTCGAACCGATGTGAAACTTTATATTTGGGTTTTAGCCGGAGCAAATCGGCGCAAAAAAGTGTGACAATTAAAAAAATGGAATTTAGCAGGTGAAATTCGGATATTCATACGTAACGTAATAGCTATTGGTTCGTGCTTTAATTGTAAGCCTTGCAGCAAACATTTCTTCATAACTCAAGTGTTAACGTAGAAAGAAAAAAAAATTCTGAGTTACACATTTTGGTTTCGATTCTCAGTGGTGGCACACGAGTCATTTCTTTTTATTTTTAAAATTTTTAAATCATTACCATGTATTGGATTCAATATATTATAATATTAAATACGAAATTTGCATTAATCTAAATATCATACTTAAGTGTACTATACGACTGGACAATGCTGGGCGGCCTGCCAGTATAATATAAATGTATGATTTTTCATAGTTGATTGGTTAACATTGTATCAGTTGTAAAGAGAGGAACAATGTAATCTCGGTCGTAATAGTAGTCAAAACATTTTCAACGTTGGTGGTCGGAACAGTTGTCTTTTCTTCTCAATACCATTCGTCTCCACTGCTACTCTCAACATGGCTGTGTGTATGTGTCGCTCTTGTACTCCGCTCTAAGCAGCAACAGTTGTCAGGTTCATTTTAACTCTGTTTACGTTCTGTAGTGCACACAAACCAACGGACATTGTACACCGAAAGTGTTCGCTTTGTGTGCGTGTGTTTGTGTGTGAGTGCACGCACATGTGCGTGTGTGGAGTTGGCTAATTCGAACAACAGGGTGGTAGTTCAAAAAATGAGCCCACTTCGCCCTGGCGATTGTAGCGCCAGCGGACAAAAGCACATTGTTCGAAATCAGTTCTCTATGGTCTTCAGTAAGTTACTGATATCGAAAATATCAAGCCGAATCTACAGGATCGTTTACATATAAATAGACTCCACAAAAAGAAAAAGTGTAACCTATCTAAATTACACCATAACTGTCGCACCGATAATAACTGCGTCATGTTAAGAATAGCATTACTTAAAAAAAAATAATTAGTCGCAGCGTCTCACTTACTATGAACCATGTAAATTTTTTAGAAACAATGCAGTTCAAATAAATAAGTATATATATATATATATATACTTCATTTAATTACATAAATTAATATACGAAACTATAATCTTATGCGTAAACTGTAAGTATTTATTTCATCAGTGCTCAAGACATAGGTAGACCTAGGTAATAAGTTATAAATATATATATGGCAATTAAGCTACAGAGAATATTCTGCGTTTCATCAATCCTATGATTCGTAAGCCTAACGAATCCTAGCGTCGATGAAACGCAGAATATTCTGTGTAGCTTAATTTCCATATATATTTTTACAACTTACTATATATATATATATATATATATATATATATATATATATATATACACACACTTATGTATATAATGATATGTATATACATATATATACATATATATATATATATATATATATATATATATATATACTCGGGTTTTTTATATTCAAAAGTAATGAACTAATGAATTCAACGAGGTTTTTAGATAGTGCTCAATAAAAAGAGCTGATAATACTTATTTATTGTTATATAAACATGCTCACATCCCGCTGCTACAAATAGCCACTTGTTTCAATCAAACAACAGATATCATCAGGCAGCGACTTGACTATTCAAAAGTTCAATGAATAACCTGATTATTCATTGAACTTTTGAATAGTCAAGTCGCTGCCTGATGATATCTGCTGTTTGATTGAAACAAGTGGCTATTTGTAGCAGCGGGATGTGAGCATGTTTATATAATAATAAATAAGTATATATATATATATATATATATATATATATATAACCATGTTCCTTCAGTAAGTTTCCAGACTTGTTTTGTGCAGGCATTTATTTACAGTTGCCGTAGACTCTAGAACATTCAGTATGCTAATGATTTTAGGTTCAAATTAAGAGCTACAGCTGGAGGATTTTAAACACGTGGACGTGAGGACACTTACATAGAACAACACTATGTAATAAAATGATATTTTTAACTTGAAAAAAAAATGTTACAGAAACGTATGAATGCTGCACACTGTTTTTGGACAATCTTACATGAATCGAGTATTTTTTTCGAATGGCATGAGAGATTCATGGAAGGCAGGGTGTCTGTGAGGGATGATCGGAAAACTAGAGCTGATTGACCAAATAAAAAATTACATGGATAAAACCCGTCGTATTTCTTTAGAAACAGTAAGTACACAGTTTGATGTCAGTGTTGGAATTGTACACAATTATCCACAAGGAATCGAAATGCAGAAGATATGCGCGAAGTTTGTCACACCCTCCTTATAGTCCAGATCTTTCTCCTTGTGACATTTGGTTATTCCCTAAGCTCAAGGACAACCTTAGAGACTGTCGTTATGAGACAACTGAGTGGATAAAACACGCTGTTACAAGGGTAATTCAAACGCTTACCCAAGAGGACTCCCACGAGGCTTTCCAGAAATTGTTGCAACGGTGCACTGAAGTCGGAGGAGATTACTTCAAATGGAACTTCATATGTGTACCGTCAATAAAAGTGCCCAAACGAGAGAAGCCTGGAAATATATTTAAGGCACCTCGTGCTAAAATTAATGTGTTTAAAAAATAGTGATTATTGACAGACTGTCAATATAATATATTTACTATATACATTATATATATATAAATATATATATATATATATATATATATATATATATATATATATATAGTCTTTGAAGATTTTAACCTTTAAAACTATACAAAAAATATTTTTATCATTCGTTAGAAACCCATCTAGTCAGTAAGTCATTTAATCACCTGCAATCACTGCATCAACTATCTCTCGAATTTACTATAATACCAATAATTTATTTTTCAAGGGATCATCAGTTGTTTACCATATATATATATATATATATATATATATATATATACTTTATACAGGCATTATTGGTTACATATGTGCGCACATGTTTCTGTTTCGATTTCATCAGGTTATATAACATTCTATTTCTAAGGTAATCGTAACAGAAATATGCATACACATACGTAGTCAAAACAGTTTGTATAAAAAAATAAATGTATATACATGGGTGGGTGCGTGTTTTGTTGTTAGCTGTAGAAATAATTATATATATATATATATATATATATACATATATTAATAAACATATACACACGATTACATATACGTTTTTAAAGAATGATTAGTGCTGCTTTTGTTCGAATACTATTTATTTTATATTTCAAAAAGCATAGTTTTTGTTTACACTTTTTTCTGTCCTGTTGATTTTCTGAAGAAAATTGAATTAAGAATTATAAAAATATAATTTTATACGTTAAAAACCACATTTAATGTAACAGCTTATTTTTTTTACATACTTCTTATCATTATTTCTAAGTAATAGTCAAATTTAAACGATTCATCTACGAATGTATCTCCGAAAAGGGAAAGACAAAAACCATATAAGTAGGTTTAATTAACAATACTCTCTGAAGACGTCTCGTTATGCACCTTAACAATAGCCAAGTATATGAAATCTCGTAAATCCTGCCTTTACTCTCAACTTTGAAAAATATCTCATAGAAATCAGAACCAACTAAAACTTAAGTGAAATCGTAACCGCTAGCCATTAAGATAAATTAATTTTATAACAAAATTGTTTTAATACTAATACTCTATAAATAATGAAATCAGTCGGTCTGGGTCAATTGCATAATAAATCAATCGAACATAATATACTCGATACATGTTCCCGAAGGTGGCATCGGAAGGAATCGATATATGTGGGCAGACAACGAGTAGGGTGAGTCCATTTGTCAGAATATAAAAATGATGGAAAATAGTCAGCAGTACGGAATGGATCTAGAATCTAGATCTAGACACCAGTTATCTGTAACAGTTAATCAAATATACATTACAAAATTATGTCCATATATATATATATATATATATATATATATATATATATATATATATAGTAATTTATAAAATATATATGGCGATTAAGCTACACTGAATATTCTGCGTTTCATCCAACTAGAGGATTCGTCAGGCTTATGCGCATAAGCCTGACGAATCCTATAGTTGGATGAAACGCAGAATATTCAGTGTAGCTTAATCGCCATATATATTTTATAAATTACTAACTAGCTCTACCTACGTATTGAGCACTTTTGAAGTAAATACTTAAAGTTTACGCATAAATCTATACTTTCGTATAGTAAATTTATGTGAATAAATGAAATAGTTATATATATATATATATATATATATATATTATTCAATTTTGAAAAAGAAAATTACCATCAATCGTTAAAGTAAATTTACAGTTTTAGTCTTAAAAATAATTTGCAGGCAACAAGAGACCTTATATTGTAGCGGTACTATCTCATTATTTTCTTATTGAGTACTATCAACAACCTCATTGAAATTCTATATTTTGAAAATTTCAACCTGAAATGTGTATATAAATATATATATATGTGTGTGTGTGTGTGTGTGTGTGTGTGTGTGCGCGTATGTGTGTGTGTTAGGTTGTGTCCAAATCAAAGTCAGTTGCAACAAAAATCTTGCCAGATAAGGCACATAATCTGTATATTTTTTTCTTAAAAGAAAACAAAAATTATTTTCTTTTTTTTTCTTTAAATTATTGTAAAGGAGAAACATAACATGTAAATTCTGCTACTTAAAAAAATAATTTGCACAGTTAAACATTGATATTATTAAAATTGGCATCCATTTTTCATTTCATTTTACATGTAAAATAGTTATCAATTTGTTCAACCGTATTTTTAATATCAATAAATGCATGCTATTGAGACCGTTAATATTTAAAGGATCAAAGTCGTGAAATAGATTGGATCAAAAGATAAAACTGCTATAAAAATGAAATAGAAACGTATAGAGATTACGACTATAAAAAAGTATGAATATATCACCAATAGCTTCAATATCAAGATTATGTTTCTTCATATTCTAACTCATCATCTGCAAGAAAAAAATAGAAGATTTTCACCATCCAGATATTTATTCCAAAGAGACTTAGAAGTTAACAAAAATGTCAAGGTATGTTCTTCAGGTGATATATCATCTAATCTTGTAGCCAGCATAACCAATGATTTGCGCGTGGATTTGAGGCAAATGAATCTTCTTATCTCTAATATAGATATAACAACATGGATGAATGCAAAATTGATAAGATCAAAGGCTAAAATGAGAAAATAGGCCCATGAAAAAAATATAAATATAAATAGATATGCTAAAGGAAAATAAAATGAAAAAGACATTATATGCCCATAAAAATAAAAATAAAATGAAAAGCTAGTCCCAATAAAAATACAATGAAACAGAAATTATATGGCCATAAAAAATAAAACAAAAATGAAAAGACATGCCACTAAAAATGAAATGAAACTAAAAAGATATGCCGATGAATAATAAAAGTAAAATGAAAATGTCATTAAATTGAAAAGAGATGCCCATAAAAAATGAAAATAAAAAATATACCCACAAAAGCAAAATGTGAATGAAAATATATATCCCGAAAAAATATAAATAGAAAAGATATATACCCATAAAAATAAAATAAAAATGAAAAGTTATGCCGATAAAAAAATGAACCGAAGAAGGTATGCGTATAAAAAAATAAAAATAACATTAAAATATATGCCCCTAAAAACAAAGTGTAAATGAAACCATATACACATGAAAAATAAACTGAAAAAGAAAATATATGCCCATAAAAATAAAATACAAAATAAAAAGATATGCCCATGAAATAAAAAATGAAAATGAAAATATATGCCCATAAAATAAAATAAAAATAAATAGATATGCTCATAAAATATAAAATGGAAATGAAAATATATGCCCATAAAAACAAAAAAACAAAAACATATGCCCATGAAAAATAAACTGAAATGAAAATATACGCCCATAAAAAATAAAATGAAAATATATGCCCATTAAAAAAATAAACAAAAAATATGCCCATAAAAATATAATGAAAATGAAAATATATGCCTATAAAAATAAAATAAACATGAAAATATATGATCATAAAACATACAATGAAAATGAAAAGATACGCCCATTAAAAATAAAATAAAAATGGAAATACATGCCCATTAAAAATACAATGAAAATGAAATGATATGCCACTAATAAAATGAACCGGAGAAGATATGCGTATCAAACATAAAATTAAAATTAAAATATATGCCCATAAAAACAAAATGACAATGAAAACATATTCCCATCAAAAATAAAATGAAAATGAAAATATATGCCCATAAAAAAATAAATAAATAGATATGCTCATACAACATAAAATGAAAATGAAAATATATCCCCATAAAAATTTTAAAAAGAAACACACATGCCCATGAAAAATAAACTGAAAATTAAAATATATGCCATAAAGAATAAAAAGGAAATATATCACCATTAAAATAAAATATACAAAAGATATGTCATAAAAAATAAAATGAAAATGAAAATATATCAAAAATAAAATGAAAATGAAAAAAATATGCATAAAAAAATAAAATTAAAATGAAAATATATCCCTATAAAAAAATGAAAAGATATGCCTATTTAAAATAAAACGAAAATAAAAAGATATACCCGTTAAAAATAAAATGAAAATATATGCCCATTAAAAATAAAATGAAAATGAAAATATATGCAATAAAAACAAAATGAAAATGAAAAGATATGCCCATTAAAAATATATATGAAAATAAAAAGATATGCCCATAAAAAATGAAAATGAAAAGATATGCTCATAAAAATAAAATGAAAATGAAAAGATATGCCTATTAAAAACAAAATTGAAAATAAAAAGATATACCCATAAAAATGAAATGAAAATAAATAGATATGCCTATTAATAACAAAATGAAAATTAAAAGATATAACCATAAAATATAAAATAAAAATGAAAAGATATGCACATAAAAATAAAATGTACATGAACAGATACGCCCTTAAAAAATAAAATGAAAATGAAAAGATATGGACATCAAACACAAAATGAAAATGAAAATATATACCAATAAAAAACAAAATGAAAATGAAAAGATACGACATTATAAAATGAAAATGAAAACATATTCCCATAAAAATAAAATGAAAATAAGTGCCCATAAAATATAAAATGAATATTAAAAGATATGCCCGTAAAAATAAAATCTAAATAAAAAGAACTGCCCATAAAAATAAAATTAAAATGTAAAGATCTATGCCCATAAAAAATAAAATGAAAATGAAAAGATATGCCCATAAAATTTATATGAAAACGAAAATATATACCCATGAAAAACACAAAAAAAAGAAATATATATTCCCATTAAAAATAAAATTAAACTGAAAAGATATATGCCCATAAAAACAGAATTAGAAAGATATATGCCCATTAAATATCATATGAATATGAAAAGATATGCCCATAAAAATAAAATAAAAATAAAAAGATATACATATAAAAACAATAATAAAAAAGATATGCCCATAAAAATAAAATAAACATGAAAATATATACTGATACAATAAAAACAAAACAAAAAGATGTGCCCATAAAATATAAAATGAAAATATAAAGATATGCCTATAAAAAATAAAATGAAAATAAACAGATATGTTGATAAAATAAAATGAAAATGAAAAGATATGCCATAAAAAATCAAATAAACATGAAAAGATATGCAATTAAAAATAATATGAAAATACAAAGATATCCCATAAAAAATACAATGAAAATGAAAAGATATGCCCAAAAAATAAAAGCAAGATGAAAAGATATATGCACATAAAAATAAAATGAAAATGAAAATATATGTCCCTAAAAAAATGAAAATAGAATATATATATAGGCACATAAAAAATAATATCAAAATGAAAAGATATGTCGATAAATATAAAATGAAAATGAAAAAGCAATAAAAAAATGAAACTGAAAAGAGGTTCCCAAACAAAATAAAATAAAAATGAAAATATATACCCCACAAAAATTAAATTAAAATGCAAATATTTGTCCCTAAAAATATAAATAGAAAAGATATATGCCCATAATAATAAAATGCAAAAGGAACGATATGTCACTAAAATATAAAATGAAAATGAGGAGATATGCACATAAAAAAATGAACCGACGAAGATATGCGTATAAAAAATAAAATTAAAATAAAAATATATGCCCATAAAAACAACATGTAAATGAAACCATATGCCTATGAAAAATAAACTGAAAATTATAATATATGCCCATAAAAATAGAATAAAAACAAAAAGATACGTCCATAAATATAAAATGAAAATGAAAATATATGCCTATAAAAATACAATAAAAATTAATAGATATGCCCAGAAAACATAAAATGAAAATGCAAATATATGCCTATAAAAAGAAGAAAAAAAGCTATGCCCATGAAAAATAAACTGACAATGAAAATATATGCCCATAAATGATAAAATGAAAATATATACCCATTAAATTTAAATAAACAAAACATAAGCCAATAAAAAATAAAATGAAAATAAAAATATATTCTCATAAAAATAAAATGAAAATGACAAGATTTGCCCATTAAACATACAATGAAAATGAAAAGAGATGCCCATTAAAAAAATGAAAATGAAAATATATGCCATAACAAAGAAAGTGAAAATGGCAAGATATGCCCATAGAACCAAAATAGAAAATGAAAACATATGTCCATAACAACACAAATGAAAATGAAAAAAATATGACATAAAAAATAAAATGGAAATTAAAAAAATATGCCCATTGAAAATAAAATGAAACTGAAAATATATGTCATAGCAAACCAAATGAAAATGAAAAGATATGCCCATTAAAAACAAATGAAAATAAAAAGATTTGCTCATAAAAAAGAAAATGAAGATGAAAAGATATGCCCATGAAAATAGAATGAAAAGAAAAAAAGATGCCCTTTAAATATAAAATAAAAATGAAAAGATATGCCAATAAAAATAAAATGAAAATTAAAAGATATGCCCAAAAAATAAAAATTAAAATGAAAAGATATGGCAATGTAAAACAAAATGAAAATGAAAAGATATGACGAAAAAAAATAAAATGAAAATGAAAAGATGTGCCCACCAAGAACAAAATGAAAATGAAAAGATATGCCCATTAAAAACAAAATGACAATGAAAAGACATGCTCATTAAAAAGAAAACGAAAATACAAAAATACGCCATACGCCAATAAAAAATTCAAATGAAAAGATATGCCCATCAACAATAAAATTAAAATGAGAGATATGACATAAAAATACGATTAAAATGAAAAGATATTCCATAAAAATAAAATGAAAATTAAACGATATGCCATAAAAATACGATTAAAATGAAAAGATATGCCCATAAAAATAAAATGAAAATTAAACGATATGCCATAAAAATACGATTAAAATGAAAAGATATGCCCATAAAAATAAAATGAAAATTAAAAGATATGCCATAAAAATACGATTAAAATGAAAAGATATGCCCATAAAAATAAAATGAAAATTAAAAGATATGCCATAAAAATACGATTAAAATGAAAAGATATGCCCATAAAAATAAAATGAAAATTAAAAGATATGCCATAAAAATACGATTAAAATGAAAAGATATGCCCATAAAAATAAAATGAAAATTAAAAGATATGCCATAAAAATACGATTAAAATGAAAAGATATGCCCATAAAAATAAAATGAAAATTAAAAGATATGCCATAAAAATACGATTAAAATGAAAAGATATGCCCATAAACAATAAAATGAAAATTAAAAGATATGCCATAAAAATACGATTAAAATGAAAAGATATGCCCATAAAAATAAAATGAAAATTAAAAGATATGCCATAAAAATACGATTAAAATGAAAAGATATGCCCATAAAAATAAAATGAAAATTAAAAGATATGCCATAAAAATACGATTAAAATGAAAAGATATGCCCATAAAAATAAAATGAAAATTAAAAGATATGCCATAAAAATACGATTAAAATGAAAAGATATGCCCATAAAAATAAAATGAAAATTAAAAGATATGCCATAAAAATACGATTAAAATGAAAAGATATGCCCATAAAAATAAAATGAAAATTAAAAGATATGCCATAAAAATACGATTAAAATGAAAAGATATGCCCATAAACAATAAAATGAAAATTAAAAGATATGCCATAAAAATACGATTAAAATGAAAAGATATGCCCATAAACAATAAAATGAAAATTAAAAGATATGCCATAAAAATACGATTAAAATGAAAAGATATGCCCATAAAAATAAAATGAAAATTAAAAGATATGCCATAAAAATACGATTAAAATGAAAAGATATGCCCATAAAAATAAAATGAAAATTAAAAGATATGCCATAAAAATACGATTAAAATGAAAAGATATGCCCATAAAAATAAAATGAAAATTAAAAGATATGCCATAAAAATACGATTAAAATGAAAAGATATGCCCATAAAAATAAAATGAAAATTAAAAGATATGCCATAAAAATACGATTAAAATGAAAAGATATGCCCATAAAAATAAAATGAAAATTAAAAGATATGCCATAAAAATACGATTAAAATGAAAAGATATGCCCATAAAAATAAAATGAAAATTAAAAGATATGCCATAAAAATAAAATAAAAATTAAAAGATATGCCATAAAAATACGATTAAAATGAAAAGATATGCCATAAAAATAAAATAAAAATTAAAAGATATGCCATTAAAATACGATTAAAATGAAAAGATATGCCATAAAAATAAAATAAAAATTAAAAGATATGCCATAAAAATACGATTAAAATGAAAAGATATGCCATAAAAATAAAATAAAAATTAAAAGATATTCCATAAAAATACGATTAAAATGAAAAGATATGCCATAAAAATAAAATAAAAATTAAAAGATATGCTCATAAATGAATAATATGAAAATGAAAAGATATGCAATAAACAATACGATTAAAATGAAAAGATATGCAATAAACAATACGATTAAAATGAAAAGATATGCAATAAACAATACGATTAAAATGAAAACATATGCAATAACCAATACGATTAAAATGAAAAGATATGCCCATAAAAAATAAAATAAAAATGAAGAGATATGCCATAAAATTAAATGAAAATCAAAAGATATGCCATAAAAATAAAATGAAAATTAAAAGCCATAAAAAATACAATGAAAATGAAAAGATATGCACATAAAAATAATATAAAAAGGAAAAGATATGCTATAAAAATAAAATGAAAATGAAAAGATATGTCTATAAAACATAAAATGAACATGAAAAAGATATGCCATGAAAAATGAAAAGATATGCCATAAATAATAAGATAAAAATGAAAAAATATACGATAAAAATACAATTAAAATGAAAAGATATGAAATAAACATTAAAATTAAAATTGAAAGAGATGCCATAAAATAAAGTGAAAATTAAAAGATATGCCTATAAAAATAAAATGAAAATGAAAAGCTATGCCCATGAAATAAAATTGAAATTAAAAGATATGCCATAAAAATAAAATGGAAATGAAGATACGTCATAAAAAATAAAATGAGAATTAAAAAATATGTCATAAAAATACAAGTAAAATGCAAAGATATGCCATAAAAAAATAAAATGAACATGAAAAGATATGCCGTAAAAAAAATGGTAATTAAAAGATATGCCATAAAAAATACAATGAAAATGAAAAGATATGCCCATAAAAATAATATTAAATGAACAGATATGCCATAAAAATAAAATGAAAATGAAAAGATATGCCATAAAAAATGAACAGATATGCCATAAACAATAAAATGAAAATTAAAAGATATGACATAGAAAATAAAATGAAAATGAAAAGATATGCCATAAAAATACAATTAAAAAAGAAAAGGGATGCCATAAACAATAAAATTTAAATTAAAAGATATGCCATAAAAAATAAAATGAAAATTAAAAGATATGCCATGAAAAATGAAATGGAAATGAAAAAATATGCCATAAAATATACAAAGAAAATGAAAAGATATGCCCATAAAAATAATATTAAAATGAAAAGATATGCCATAAAAATACAATTAAAAAAGAAAAAGTATGCCATAGAAAATAAAATTAAACTTAAAAGATAATCCCATAAAAATAAAATGAAAATGAAAAGATATGCCATAAAAAATACAATGAAAATGAAAAGATATGCCATAAAAATAAACTGAAAATGAAACGATATGCCATAATAAATACGATTAAAATGAAAAGATATGCCCATAAAAATACGATTAAAATGAAAAGATATGCCATAAAAATAAAAAGAAAAGGAAAATATATGCCTATAAAAATAAAATGAATAGGAAAATATATGCCTATAAAAATCAAATGAAAAGGAATATATATGCCTATAAAGATGAAATGAATATGAAAAGATATGCCCATACAAAATAAAAGGAAAATGAAAAATATGGCCATTAAAAATAAAATGAAAATGAAAAGATATAGACCCATAAAAAATAAAATTAAAATATCGAGAATATTTTGTATAGATGTTGATGGAAGCAGACGAAGACACTCTTCTCTATATTGAATTAGTGGGAAAAAAATTCAGTAAAACTCTGAAAATAGCCAATGGATCTGAACGCCATTTAAAAGTCAGAGTAGTGACCAAATGAAAGTGACTATTTTACAGAAATGTTCTTCCTAATATGTGTACACCTTCACTGTCCTTACAAAGCAAGCGCCTAATAATTTACATATTTTTAAACTTCGAGCATAACACAAATGTAAATATAGGCTGTGAAGCTGTACTTGTTATACGTTTAAAGAATAATTTAAAACATCCTATAGTTGCTCCCTGCATCAAGTTCACTTTTCATTTAGAGCTCTGTTTAAACATGTAAATAGAACCGTAAAGATCCTACTACAGTAAATGGTTCAGTGGGTAAATAATGTGCAAATGATTGCCATAGTTTTTTTTTTACAAATGAGTCACCACTTATCAACACCCGGAGGCCACTCGAGGATAAGAGTTCATGTGTGTACAGTAGTCCATGTGAAAATAACGTAGTAATCGTTAGTTGTAGAAATTTGTAAATTGGATTAATTAAAAGTACGGCTCATCAAGAACGTGCTTATGTTGGACTTAAATACGACCACATTGTAGTCAGGTGGAAAGCAGGAAAACGGAAAAAATGCCACAGTCGTGCAGTTCTAAGAAAGAAGCTTTGGTCAAGGAATCTACGTTTATATTTAGGCACATATAAAGAGTTTGGGAAATTATTGCATTGATTTCAAATGGACGAGTGTTTTCCGTGAAAGTCAGCCAAAGGGGGGGGGTTAAGATTGGAGCTCAGGCGAGCACATGCCATGAAAATAATGATAAAGCAGAAACAGGCTCGTAATGTCTCTTCTTTGCGAAAGAGGTTGTAGGGAAGAGAAAAGGGCATCCCCCGCAAGGATACGAAATTTATTTTGAACTCTGCCAAGGCAGGATAAGTGTAGAAGCAGCTTATCCTGCCCAGATTTTGCAACAATACTTTACCCCAAATATTCTTTTCGGCTGTTGGGAATCACCAGGAGTTTCATTTTGAAATTGAAGATATAGATAAATTTAGTTATGACAAAACACTCCTCTATAAATATACACTTGGTCAAGTGGGCCCTAGATTTGCATCGAGAAAAATTATCCGTTAAACCAGGCAAGATGGTTAACTTTGGCTATCAGACTTATATACTTATAAACACTGGCATACCAATAGAAGCTTTCAACCAAACTGTATAGTTTGATAAAGTTTATTGTTAATCTTTATTCGTGATGGGACAATTCCAATGTTTTGTATCGATTCCGATACAATTACCGATTCAGTACTGAATTTCCGATACCATTGCTGTTTGCGCTTCTGATACTTTATAAATCCCTAAACATTGAACGATGAAGTTGTTTTACCTGATTAGTGTAAAAACAATGTTGGATGTGCTGATATTTTCTCAAATGCAAATAAACATTGTGGTGGGGCCCTCTAGCTTTTAGCTTTACTGGTAGTTTAAAATAAATATTTATTTATTATTGCTATCAGCAGTGGTAAATTTTGATTTAACAAAATAAAAAAAAAATATCGTTTTAACATCGGAAAATACGCACAAATTCTTCCGATTTTTCCGATTCCCATGAATCCTTCCAACACTAATGTTTATACTATTTACTGGTTTTATATAAAATAAAGTGACAAGATCTTCTATCAGTAACTTCATATTTATAAGATGATAAACAGAATTACAAAACAACCTTTTGAAATCCAAAAAATTGCAATAAAAACAAAACATTCAATAAACCCCTTTGCATTTTTTCAAGAAAATGTTTTGTTTTTTTTCAAAGGTGAAATGTGATGAACTTGAGGACGAATGGAGGAAAACAGAAAGAATTATAGCCATTTATCATTACCCTTACTTTTTATCTATGTTGTTACACTTCAAACCAGTGTGGTCCACGCGTTTTCTGGTTCCGTCACAAAGGAACAAACATAAAAAATAAATAAATAAAAATCCGACTCGCCACCTTTTTTTTTTTAAAGTGCAAATGAAATGCATTTACTCGTGGTTCTTTCAAAACAACGAATTTCATTATATTGCAAAAGTCTTTTCGCACACACGTGTTTTTTAAAAGACTTTCATCTCGTCATCTCGCGCTGGTCGTAGGCCAGCACTTTCTGTCCCTCATACTCGCATGACCATCTTGCTCGGCGCTCAACCCCTTTCTCTCTTCGAACTCATGGTGTTTATTGTTCTCTTTTCCTTGTAAAGCATGCTCGCACGTGCTTGCTAATTTGCATACCTGCTGCGGCTAATATTTTCATTAGCCAGCTATCTTCCGGCTGCTTTTCTAACACGACCTACGTGTTCAGTGTTACAATTAGGTAAGCTATTATTTATTCATAAAAATCTTATTCATTCAATTGAGCTAATTTACTGTTACATTTTAAGGAGTTCATCTAATTTCAGCAAATATATTAAAGCAAGAAATCTAATATATAAAAGTCTGTATGAATGTATGTCTCCATTTTTTTCAAACTCTATCCCTCCCGACACTAAAACTTGTAGAGCAGCGCTAGAGGCCTAAAATGATTGGATTTTTACGGATCGTTTTTAATGGGGTTTTAGCCGGTTAAAATATTTTTATGGGGTATATAAATGGGGCAATTTTTTTTTAAAAATCGTTATATAATTTTTACACTCATCTTAGTTTATTTTTATTTTTTAATTCTTTAGTAATTCATATGCGTGCAACGTTTTGCAGTGGTAACGTCATCAGCTTTGAATGCTACACTTTCGGTTTCGATTCTAGCTGATGGTACCCAAATACTTTTTTTTTTACTTCTTAAATCTCTATAACAACATGTACAAAATTAGGAAAAATTACAATATCATATTTAAGCGTATTTTTACACCCGGGCAAAACCGGGCGTCCCCCCTCTGCTAGTACAATTTATATTATTTTATATCCTTTCAGAAAGGGGAAATCCAACAAAGAAAACACTTTTACAAAATTTCGATGATTCAACATTAAAAATCTACATTGGACGAATCTAATTTATTTGTCAGTAAATGATGTTTCTGTGTCGCCACTCACAGTAGACAGTTCTGACAATTTATTAAAGAATTCATTATTAGCTGGCGAAAAATGTAACTTGACAGAATTCTTTACACATTATCAGGGTGTGGAACGAGCGGCGAAGTTAAGAAAATAGGCTTCTCAGTGTATGGCGTTTAGGTAAAGCAGAAACACGTACAAGCAAAAGTTTTGTTCATTCAACTGAGAGCGTCATCTTTATCCATCGGCTCATCAATGGAATCATTTGATTTTCTGAATTAGACATTATTAAACAAGTATTTGTTTATCCATATACGTTTATTTGTTGTATTTTTTTTTATTCAAAACAAGAAAAAAATGTCAATAAACTACTACCGTTTGAAAATAGTCGACAAAGATAAGGCGGAGTGTGACAGGGAGGGGAGGCAATTTTCAATTTGAAATTTTGTTATATTATCATTATTATATATCCGCAAAATGAGATTTCATTATTTATATATTGAAATTTTTGGTTTTCACATTCATATCATTTGGCCAAATCTGGACCAAATCGAGATGATTTTAATTTACACCCTGTCCTGTCAAATACACCAAATCCAAACCGTTCAAGATACAGATTTAAGTTTTGGTATCAGTATTTAATAGATATATACAAAATTTAAGGTATATTATCTTTTTTTAACTACACTAAATATATACACGCATATACACACACACACATATATATGTACATATGTACATATATATATATGTGTATATATCTATCTATCTATCTACCTGTCTATCTATATATATATATATATATATATTTCCCAGCATAACTACTACCATTTGAAAGACCCAGCTGAGATAGGTAGGTCACGTCTCCCCTATGCCAGATGAAATAATCCCAAAACAACTCCTGTATGGCGAGTTGTGCGAAGGCAAGCGTCCAGTCGGAGCACTAAGAAAACGCTCAAAGTCTCCCTCAAAGACTTCAATATCGGTACCGACCCCTGGGAATAACTTGCATCAGACAGACCTCACTGGCGTCACCTCATCAACAAAGGAGCTGAAACAGCTGAAGAGAGAAGACCCCTCAAAGCAGAAAAGAAGTGTGCAACCCGCAAAGGCAGAGCAACAAGCTCTGTCCCCACAACATCAAATATTGAGACTGAGGACTTTGGCTAACGAACCGCAAATGTAACTTCAACTAAAGCTATCTATTCATCAAAAAAACAATATATATATTGATATGTAGTTTGCTTAAAGCATTGTGTGGGATAGGTATGTAGTAGAGAATTAGAAGGCTATCACAATGCGAGGAATGAGATATAGTCGTTGTTGTGGGAAGAAGACGAAGACAAGTGGCGATTTACAAATCAATAAGTACATACATATATGTCTATATATACATATATTTATTCAGTTGTATTACATACAAATGTCTTACTTGTTATGTCTGCGACAATATCCATTATTAATTTCGGAAAAAATTCCCTTTTCAAATGGTAGACGTGACAGATCAATTCAAAGCATGCCAGATGATGGAGCGGGAATTGGTGTGCTGTGTGGAGCCTCGGAGCAAATGTAAGGAGAGGGTTTAACATATTTTTTGTTCCTTTTTCTTTATAAAAAAATTGTTGTATATATATATATATATATATATATATATATATATATATTCGCATATATCTTTGTAGATAAACAAATATAATCAAGCACTGTCTATAGTGGCGGTCAAATATTTAAATAGACATTTATGGGAGTTGTTTGCGAGCATAATATAATAATCAATACAGTATTGGCTCTTTAATTATAAATGCGAAACCTGGATCAAATAAATATAATATTTAATCGTATATTCCGACCAGGGAACAACGGGTGGTCTGCTAGTATTAAATATACTTCATGTGAAATGCGATATAATTATTTCAACAATCAGACAACGCCGCAGGTCAAGGACTTCCGGTCTATCACTTTCTATCTGTCATGTACAATCAGGATGGTTTTAATGGTGTCATATTCGTTAAAGTTTCAGAAAGAAATGACAGCTCGATTGAATGTTTTTCGCCTGTAATCGGGAAGTTACGAAATATATGTTAATATTTTATAGTGACCGAGGTCTAATGTCCGATTTCTTTCGAGCCGCGCTACAAGTTTATCTGTTCCTAGTGCAGATAGATCATATATGAATATGGAGATAAAATAATATTTAGTGGCAACGAAATAATTATTAAATATTACAGACTGTTAAAGAGTCGATCCCTATCTTAATAATAAATATTTATGTACTAATCTGGCAGCCGACCCGGTGGGGAAAAAGAGAAGGGGGAGAGAGAGAGAGAGAGAGAGAGAGAGAGAGAGAGAGAGGGGGGGTTGGTAGAAGGGAGAGAGTGAGATCAGTCAGTTTTTTTCGTAAATATTTGCCATCTCTTCCTGGTCGATTCGTGTTGTCTTCTTATCGATTAACCTGTCTGTTTCTAATTGTTAACGGGCTTGGGTGCCCGGGGTTGCGCGGGGTTGCCCGGAGTTGCCCGGGGTTGCCCGGATGTTTTGAGGTGTGTTGAGGAAAGAAATAAAGGAATAAAAAATAATAATAAATTAAAACAAAAAAGTTATATTAGCCAGGCAAGCTCGAACCCGAAAGACTAAGGAGGAAAATAACGTATAAAAAAATGCGACGTCTTCCTTGTTGCGTCCATCGCTAAACCGTAGGGGGCGAAGTCTTAAATTCATTATAGTCAATCCGAAATAGGGGATGACTTTCGAAAATATCGGCGAAAAAAATCGACGCCTTCTTGTATAAAAGTGCCTAGTTAAGAGTGAAGATCTTAGTGTTTTAAGCTAATCTTTCGGTATTTTTCGCCGAAGGGTCCAGCTTCAAAACGATACCAATCTCGTGAGAATCGGTCGCCTCTTTCGAGTTTTAGGCAGACATACATACATACATACATTCAAACAGACAGGTGACATTTATATTATAGAAGACATAGGAAAGTGCAATGGAAAATAACGATAAATATATTATTATTTTTTATCGTGACTGACGTTTAGTATCCGATTCCTTCGATCCGCGTAACAAGTTTATCTATTCCTAGTGCGGATGGATTATATATGAATATGGAGATAAAATAATATTTAATAGCAACGAAATAATTATTAAATATTAAAGACTGTTAAAGAGTCGATCGCTATCTTAATAATACATATTTATGCACTATTCTGGCAACCGATCCGGTGGTGAAATAGAGAAAGGGAGAAAGTGGGCGAGGGAGAGAGATCAGACAGATTTTTTTGTAAATATTTGCTATCTCTTCCTGGTCGATTAGTTCTGTCTTCTTATCGATTAGTTCTGTCTTTTTGTTATTGATAAAGACATAGGAGAATGCAATGGAGACTTTCTTTTGTGTTCTTTTCTTGCCGATCAAGTTCGTTTTGATAATAAAGTAAGAATAAAATTACAGAAAAAGGCAGAGTTTCCAAAGCCTCTTGGTTTCTAATATGCTTAACTGAAAACTAAATAAATATTGTTATTGAATTTTTCAGATGAGGACTTAGGATTCTTACATTGACCACTTTTCGCATCTTGAGAGCAAAACTCAAACTATGTTAAGTTGTGCATCTTGCTTTAACGGTAATGTTACATTTTATCGGACCCAGCACGTTGTAGACTCCGCTGCAGGGAACAAAAGAAAGTAAAACACCACAAACTTATTTTTTTAACATCTGTTATTTCCAACAACCCATTTTTCTAAATACTAAAACAGTTCATTCACCCTTTTCTTACCGCATATGACTCTTCGTCTATACTCTGACCCCATCCACGCGACTCAAAACGTCTCGAATTTTACTTCTCCGAAGACTCGCGTCTCGAACACGTCCTTTCTCGCTCTCGCGTGTCTCAAACATGTTTTTCTTCGCTCGTCCGTGTATCAAACATGTTTTTCCCGCTCTCTCGCGTCTCAATCATGTTTTCCCCGCTCGTCCGTGTCTCAAACATGTTTTTTTTCGCGCTCTCTCCCGTCTCAAACGTTTTTTTCCCGCTCGTCCGTGTCTCAAACATGTTTTTCCCGCTCTCTCGTGTCTCAAACATGTTTTACCCGCTCTCTCGCTTTTCAAACATGTTTTATTCCCCGCTCTCTCGCGTCTCAAACATGTTTTTTCCCGCTCGTCCGTGTCTCAAACATGTTTTTTCCTGCTCTCTTGCGTCTCAAACATGATTTTTTTTTACCGCCCATCCGTGTCTCAAACATGTTTTTCCCCCATCTCTCTCGCGTCTCAAACATGCTTTTCCCCGCTCGTCCGTATCTCCAACACGTATCAAATCCTTTACGTCTTGGAAATGTATAGAATACGTATTCTCTGAACACTGGCCACGATTCGAATACCACTCCACCACACACCTTTTTTTATCTCCATTGTGACATCATATCGCAGACTAGCACGGCCATTTACTTATGGTTGCTGCTGCTAACCCAGCCTCAGCGGCTCTGTTACATCTATAACTTTGGTTCTTGGCTGTCATGGTTTGTATGTTGAAAGACCGTAGTAGTAAATTTCAGTTGACAGTTATACTGTTCTGGAGATTGCAGTTTCAGTCCTCCATGCGGACGACACTCAAAACACAAGTGTGAATTAATTAGGAATTCTATCTTGACATCGTTGACGGAATTTAAACAAGCTATTCGCGTGGATTGCACACAAAGTTCCGTTCGAAATTATGTGCAAATTCCCCAGTACAAACAGAAAGATTCACGACACCCGAAGAAGGTCTGGTGTTAAATCGATCGAAACGATGAAGAAAATAATAGTCAAGATGAGAACAATAATTTCAATAATGCAAATAAAAGGGGAAAAATTAAATTTAAATTTAAATTTATTAAAGAGAAAAAAGGTTGAATTAGAATATATTTTAAATTTAAATAGTTGTACATAATATCTTGCATAAAGTAAATAAAAAGAAAATCTCGCATTAAAATTTATTGAACAGAAAATATGTTCGATTACAATATTAGAATATTTTGTTTGGAGGACATGCATCGTAATGTTTCTTAAGTTCTGAGTTACTCGTGTTATTTAGATTATTCGAACTAATGCTCTCATCTTCAGTGTTATTAGCACAAATGTTTCGCAATGCAACCGACCATCTTCAGGTGTATCTTGTCGAGCTCGGAAATCGTCGCTTCGAACTCGATAGTCCTTATCTCCATTTCCGAAAAATGCAAGAAAATTTAAACTAAAACATTCATTTAACCAACGATGCACCTTTTTATACTTGTGAGTTACCACTGATCAAGGTCCAAAGGCCACTTGAGGATAAAGGTTAATGAATGTAAGGTGGAAGTGTGATAATCGTTAATGGTGTAACTTGGGTAAAATTTGAATATTTATAGAGACGGCTCGACAAGAATTTGTTTACATTTGATTGGAAGAGTATCATGTTGTATTCAACCGTGAAGCAGAACAGTAAAACAATGTCCGGCAGGCGGAAGTTTCTGCGAAAGAAGTTTTATCCATATTATCTGCGTTTAGATTTAGGCACAGATAGAGAGTAAGAAAATTCGTTTAAAGTAGTTGTAGCTAGTCGAGTGTTATTTATGGAAGTTTGGCAAGGGAGAAACACATATTGGAGTACAGGCGAGCACTTGCCATGAAAATTACGATAGAGCAACGACCGGCTCGGAACGTCTCTTCTGTAGTAAAGAGTTGACAGGGAAGAGAAAAGGGCATAACCTACTAGGTTTCGAAGCCGTTTCGAACTCTGTTAAGGCTGGGTAGAGCATACTGAGCAGCTCCTGCCCACATGTGGCAACAGTACTTCTACTTTCGTTCCGTCAGCCATGACTGCGTTAAAATCATAAGTAATTCGCAATTGTAAATTTGGAGTGCCTCTCGCACTTAGGATTGAACCATCAACATCCAGAATGGGTTTTACTAAGTACATTATCCACTACGTGACAGGACCTTGCAGACTAGCTTATTGATAAAAAAAAAACGGATCTCTTCAAAAGTCAGATTTCCGAGTTCGACAAAAAAGTTTTCGAGTTCCATGAGATACACCTGAAGAAGAGCGAAGGTTATATCGACCTAAACTTTGCGAAAATAATACATTAGATGTGAAGTGTAGTCTGAAGGCTCCAATTAATACATGCCAGTTGGTTTTGGCATTACTAAAACATTGTAATCGAAAATTTCCCTGAACCCAACTAGCATTTCATCCAGTTATATTTTAAAAAGAGACAACAATAACTTAACAACGTGGTAGATTGTTCTCCTTCTCAATTCCTTGCATTTTAAATAGTTTTGTATCGGTTAATCTTTATGAATTTGATGTACTAGAGATTTGACAATATTTGCCTTGCTGTTATTTAAGTTTATATATCTTAACAATATCTCTCTCAGAGTATAAACTATGCACCGGTTAAAATCGGGGGGAAGCCATGGCTGTAGCCCTTAATTTCAAGGGTTTTGGCAAAGTTTCGAATAGAAGAGTTGCTAATGAAAATAAAATCGTACGGTATTACTTGATAAATACTAAATATAATAATAGTTTTCTTAGACACACACACACAGATATATATATATATATATATATATATATATATATATATATATATATATATATATATATACTAGCAGTTCAGATCGGCTTTGCTCAGGACCTCTGTACTGTTCATAACTTTATATGCATATGTATATGTAACTTTATATGCATATGTATATGTAATAAAATGTGTGACACATGTCCATGTAACTCACATCTAAAATTTCCAATGTTTAGACTGAAAATTGGTGGAGGAGTTTGCTAGAGTCTACAAAGATCGACTCTTTCCATTTTGAGCTCTAGACATCCCGATTGTCATTGATGGGCGTTCATTCAAACAGCATAACATTAGTAGCATCAGGGATCGATCTTTGAACAACTATTATGCCTGATATTCATTAATGACCTCCCTGATAATGTGTCTGAGATTGACATATTTGCTGATTATACAACTCTCTATAATATGCACGAGAGAAGAAGGCATGAGCACAAATCTGTGACAATGGTTGAATCGTTAGAAAATGACCTGCAGAGGCCGCAGTGAAATGGGCCGTAAATGGATGATAACATGTAATGCCAGTAAGACTAAGTTGCTATTCTTTATCAATTACAATAAGCCTCTCAAACCAGCGACGTCGATGACGAATAACTCCCAAACTGAATATTTTTCTTTCAAACTTCAAGAAAATATAAACTCGAACAAATACATTGAGGACATTGCGAAGGCTGCTGCAAGGACGGTGGACGATTCTTACGTGCTAGAAGAGTACTCACATCTGAGAATACCTTGTAGCTCTGCAAGGCCATCATACCCGCATGCGTGGAGTATTTTTGCCACATCTGAACTAGTTTATCTACCATTAGTCGCCTCTCTTGGATAGGGTTCAAAAAATAGTCTCCAATCTAAGAAGTGCCGCTTTGTCAACTAAGCTCCAACCCCTGCCCCATCGCCGCAATGTAGCATCACTGTGCCTATTTTACAAGTATTTTAATAGAATGTAGTTTTGTGCCTCCTCGACTTGCATATACGCGACAAACCTGCTTAGCAACAAAATCACCCTTTTATTGCTGATGTCCCTAAATGCCAGAGAGGTTCTACGCTAAAAGCTTCTTCCCTCGAACAGCTGGACTTTGGAATTCCTTTCCTGCTACCTGATTTCCTAACTCTACTAATATGCAAAAGGTCAAATGTAATGTAAACCAGTATCTTGTTAATCTTTCTTAGGCATGGTTCCAAATGGTGGCCCCTTACGTCCAAGTGTGGATATGCCTTGTTTAAATTTGATTAACTTCCTCGACATATATCTCAAGATGTCATAGTCTATTTATTCTAATTCTATTTATACAACTTAATCTAGGGTATGTTTTTCACAAGGTCTAATTTTAGTTATGAAAAATGATGTTACACAAATGTCCACCATTTTCATTTTCACACTCTTGTGCTCTCTGCAGGGCATTGTCCATTGTCATTGCACCAATTGAATTTCATATGGAAATTTGCCCTCTTCATGAAGCATTCTGTGAAGAGATGATCGAGATACCCCAATTTAACTTGATCTTCTTCTTACTGATGTGGATTGATCCTCGTCAACACTCTCTGTTAATCTCTGACGATTCTCATCACTTCTTGCCGTACGGGGTCTACCAGATTTAGGGAGGTCATATACAGACCTCTGTTCATGAAATCGAGCCATCATAGCTTTTATTGCATTGGGAGTAGGGGAATTTCTTGTGTTGAAATTTGTCGAAATTCTCTTTGAGTTTCTGATATTAACTCATTCAACTGAAAATACGACTCTACGATAAATATCCGCTCCGCGGTAGTGAAACGATTCAGGATGACCTTGGAAGGGTTACTCTAGATGATCTGAAAAACAAAAAACAAAAGAAAAATATAAAGAATTAAGAATGTTATGATTTTTTTAAAAAACCATTAGCTTCTTTTGGGACACCCTGTATGCCTTCCTCGTCAAAGAAGAAGTCTAAGTTCAAAGAAAAATAATTTCATAAAATATATCGATCTAAACTTCGCGTCAAAGCAAAAGTAGAACAATAAAAACCGCACTGTGATCAAATATATAAATTAAATACAGCACAAACCGAAAGAAAAGATCATATGGTTTAACTTCTGGAAACAATAAAATGTTATATATTCATGAACGTTACAAACAGCTAAACGATACAATGAGGACAATGGTATGTATTGTCCTAGCTGGGATATAGTTGGCTGGGTCATTTAGTTTAATTAACAGAGGTTGACCGCAAAACCAGATGACACCATGTGGGTGGACATCGGATATTGCATTGTTCAGTATAGTCAAATAAACTTGCAAAGCCTTCGATATTGTGTGTGGATAGCAAATACATCTTCTCTTACTAGGTCATATTTTCTGTCCTCCATCATGAAAAGAGAAATCCTTCACGATTAAGGTAATTATTTTCCTAATTAAGGCTGGCTTATACAAATGAGATTATTAAAACCGACAGTATGTCTAACTCTGCCTTTATTAGGAGCAAAGTGAATAGAAACTATATATATATATATATATATATATATATATATATATATATATATATATATATATATATATATATATATATATATATATATATATACGGGATTTCCTTAGATTTTACTTGTGCAAATGGAAATTTAATTAACTTTCTTGAAGTTATATATTTGGATTTTATCGTCACTGGATTATTTATCTTCCATCAGACTATCCATTCACGTGTAATCACCTTTTTCTTCACCATATACCTTCTGCTTCACTTTGTTGTTTTCAAGTATGATTTTTTACGTACTTGTTGTTTCATCAAATACTTTTTCATGCAAAATCAAGTCCCGCATTTTGTTAATACCAACCCTCTGATGAGAAGGAAAGCATTTATACGAAAATCTGTGGATTAAGGATTATCCACTTATCTAGTGTTTCCTTTTCAGATGAAATATGTTTTAACTCATTTCAAAGTATTTTTAACATGATTTCTTAACTGTTTGCTCGTATATACATGTACATATATATATATATATATATATATATATATATATATATATATATATATATATATACATATATATATAGTTCATTTATATATATATATATATTGTAAGGGACCCGTTCAAATTCTAAACATCTACACTAATTGTGTGAATAACAATCATTTATTCTTGGCTAACGATGAACAACAAAGGTAGCAAGAACATTGTTAATAAAATTAATATGTAGCAACTGGAATTAATAGTAAATTTAATTATTCTAATTTGTGTATACATACTAATGAAAATAAGATCAACAAATTATAAACTATTATACATGTTTGTATATACGAAACTATATATACATATATATATACATATATATATATACATATATATATATATATATATATATATATATATATATATATATATATATATATATATATATATATATACTAGCTGTCTAGCCCGGCTTTAGTCGGGACCTATTTTTCATAACTTATATATCTATGTGTGTATATTTATATATATATATATATATATATATATATATACATACACACACACACACACACACACACACATATATATATATATATATATATATATATATATATATATACGAGCAGAAGTACGTATCGTTGACTCGGTTCAAAAACAGCCTAATACACATGGACTGTGATTGATGAAAGATTATGAAAAGGAGGGGGTTATAAAGAGATAGGTTTTGATACTTAAAAATTTTACCCTAAGCAAAATATGATGAAAGTAAAGATAGTTTTCGCGAAAATATTTTTTTATATAAACTTTGTTTCCATTCGAACCCAAAAGTGACCAACAAAATGATGTTTCCTTACAAAGAGAAAATGTTATATATATATAACTATATAAATATACAAGAAATAAATGTTACCATAGTCAATAAAAGTTACTTTTATGAGAGAAAAGTTCATTGGTTTGTATTTTTAGGTAGTTTGTAAAAAAAAAAAAAATTAATTCCGGAACCGGCTGAAAAAAATCAAAACGGCAGTGACGTAAAAATGGAGAGTCCCGTTTGCAATTTGAAGGAAGGACACCTGATCATTCTGTGTTAAAAATTTAAGAGAGTTCCGTCAACGTAAGGAATATTTATAAACATATTTTAATGTTTTCCGCTATTTTGTGCTTGAGGAATATTCGATTATGGCATGTGTAGTTTATATAAAAATTCATTAAAGTAGTTATCGCTTCAAATTTCATTTTAATTTTGGTTCGCTGAAATTATTTCAAGTAAAGAGCATTGAAAACTATTTCAAAACAAAAAAAAACATGAACTGAACTTATATTGAACATGGTAATTTTTATTTCTTATATATTTATTTTTTCGGATAGTCGTTTGTTGGCTTTTCAGCTAACCATTCTTACTAAATAATATCGACGAAATATCGAAAAAAAAAGAAACAAAGACAGTTTTAAAAAATAATAAAGCTTTACTTACTTTAGTAAAATAATCCGAAACAGCAAAATGGGACATTAAAAAGTAAACAGGTAATCACTTTAGTGTTTTATAGCAAAGAATCGATATGAATATGAATAAGAAGAAAATGGCACCCTTTTCAAGCAGAACAGCCTCGTTTCAGTTTTACAGTATTAAACGGTGTAGTATTGTGCCGTCGGATTCAGGGTTTTACTATTGTAATGTAAAGAACACGTAGAAAGGGTGGTAATCAACTGAATTCCCTCTAGTATACTGGCAAAAAAAGCTTAAACAGATATATTAATAAAAATAAAAACGTTATGTAAATGTTTTAAAAAGACACGTAATCACGTGAGCAGGATTTTTTCTTCTTGTGACACGATGACCAAGTAACGTTCTTTTTTATTATTTATCCATTTACCTATTTTCGAAAGAGTGCCACGTGCAAATGGAGAAGGAAAAAAACAGAGTTATGCAAAAGTTGTGTCGAGAATTGTCTAAAGTTCCGACTTTTTTTTTGGGGGGGGGGGCTTTCACTGTAATGAGAACGTGAATTATTAGGTGAATTCTTTCGACACAATAAGATTCAACTAAAAAAAATAAATAAAAGCTAACGTGAATTAAGATTAAAGATAAGGTGTTATTGTGGACCCTCCCTCCTTTTAAAATACCTTGTTACACTTTGTGACATATTTTCATTCTATGGAGGTCAGGCGCGAACGAACACCCCATAATTTTATTATACCATATTTCTTCAAACTGAAGCATAATTATCAAAGTATACTTACGCAAATAGATATAAACTGTCCTTGTTAAAGTTTGTGCCATATTTCCCTGTAGTACAGGCGCGAACGCAGACCCCACAATTTTATTATACCATCCCTATTTAAGTTAAAACATACTTATCAAAGTATTATTATGTACATCTATATCAAAAACACTTGTAAACGTTTTTTTTTTTTCATTTTTTATTTCCATACTTTGGGGGGCAGGCGCGAATGCAGACCGTTCTGCCAAATCAAACATACCCATTCCTGATCCTCGATACATCTTCTATCGTTATGTAATCAGTTTTTTTTTTAACAGCCAACAATATAGGAGTCTATCCGTGATTAGACACACACATACACACAGAGACACACACACTCGCAGACGTTCAGCTTTATATTATATATATATATATATATATATATATATATATATATATGTGTGTGTGTGTGCGTGTGTGTGTGTGTACATTGTGTGTGTGTGTATTCGTGAAAGAAACTAAACCAACCTGTACGCATTGTTTATACGACTATCAATACATTTAATATTGGCGCATTCGTTATTGTGGTCACATTACTACTGCTGCTACTACTGCTTAAGCTACTGCCGCTATTACTATTACCACTGCTACATACATGTGCAACGAAGATAGCAAAGGCGGCTGCTGCTGATTTTGCCACACCTTCATGAGCAGGGGTGCGTTCTTGATTCAAATCCACCCCTCAAATACACGCGTGCACAGACGTAAACCCACAAATCACACGTATATACAACAGGTTAAAAAAGTATCTATTATATTAGAAGCGTACGGACACCCACCAGTGCGTTTGTAGAGCATTAAATGGCGGACACCTGCACGCGAATATGTAAATACACATACACACGCTTACATCTACACACGTACACATATATATATAACACAAAAACATATATATGTGTGTGTGTGATTGCGTGTGTATGCGTGTGTGTTTGTATTTTTTTTTTATTTTCTCCTTTTAAAGGGGGAAAAATATATGTGCGATAAATTAATTTTTCCTAAAATAGTTAGTTGGATTAGTTAAAAAAAATTCAATCGAAGAAAATTACTATTTCTCAGAACAAAACATATACTGCACTTTACTCCTAGTATCACAAGTACGTTGCTTAAATCACGGACACTATGTTATTTTATTATGTACCAGCCTGGCTGCCCGTCGTTGCCCGGGTGTTAGGAGGTGTGTGTTGAGCAAAATAAAAAGGTGGTAGAAGGCAGGTAGGTTCGAACTCATATCGCGAAGGAGGAAAAGAACGTGAAAGAAACATGACGTCTTTGCTGTTGCGCTGATCGCCGAACCAGAAGTGACGTATGTTTAAATTAAGGCTAGTCAATCGAAAAGAGGAATAAGCTTTGAAAATATCGGCGTATAAAGCAACCCCTCCCTATAGAAAATTGTTCAGTTGAAAGTTAAGAAATTAATATTTTTAGTCAATTATTCGATATTTGTCTTCCGAAGGGTCGTACTTCAAAACGATATCAATATCGTGAAAATCCGTCGTCTCTGTCGAATTTTTAGGCAGATATAAAAATATACCTACATACATTTAAACAGACAGGTCATATTTCTATTATAGATTACAATAAACAAGGACATACACACATAATATTAATTTTCAATGTAGTACAGCTTCACACACACACACACACACACCCACACCCACACACATATATATATATATATATATATATATATATATATATATATATATATATATATATATATACCATAGCGTCAAAAAGAATGTCCGCACTTGTAATTTTTTTCAAAAACGCAAATTTAAGATAACTTGAATGTTACTGTTCAAACAACCTATACCTCATTTGAATCGCCTTTTATTCCGTTATAATTTTACCTGTTCATGTTTTACTTTTAGAAGTATCCTAGTATTCACGTGAATTTAAAAAAAAAATCGCTTAAAATCGAGAAGCCAAAAATAAATCCCGCATTATGTAAAATGTTTATTTAAATATAACTTTAAAACATTATTGCAACACAATAACAAGAGGAACAGAATGAACTAGTTAATATTTAGTGCGTTATTCCTTCAATTAGCTTGCGAAAATACTCCGATGATAGGTCATTCCACTTCTCTAATTTTTTGTCCAAAGTTCTAGATTTTAAATTTTATCACTGCGTAGCTGTTGCTTAATGTAATGCCATACGTTTTCGATAGGACTGAGGTCTGAAGATTGTGCAGACCCATCCAAATACGGAATATTATGCTCTTCAAGGAATTTCCTGACATTGCCAGTTGTGTGAATGAGAGCAGTATTCAGCATGAAGTAGGGTAGAAAATGCTCAATCAGCATATTAATGCATTTGGTCGAATTAATTCGACCTTGTACTATAGGCCATGGACCATTGGCACTAATAACGCACACGCAGTAAACAAAAAAAAAGGAACCTTAGTATCGTATAATTGGACATCGGATAACTCGAATTTTCGGCCATACAGACACCTATTGTCTATCGACTTTTGGCTCCGCCTATATATATATATATATATATATATATATATATATATATATATATATATATATATATATATATATATATATATAAACAGAGAGAGAAAAAGACAGGAAAAGATAGAAAAAGAGAGAAAGAAGGAGAGTACGTGTTTCTAGAAAGGTTTGTTCCATTTGGAAATGTAAGAGCTCAATGTAGGTGTGGGTGTGTGTATATGTATGTATATGTATACGTATATATCTATATATCTATATCTATATCTATCAATCTATATATATATATATATATATATATAAAATAAAAATTACAATAAATTTACCAAAATGATGCAAGATGGTAAAACTAAAGTATATTATATATATTAAAGAATTAAAATTTATAAAGTAATCTCAACCAGATGTAAAAGCTTGATAAAACCAAATAGGAGATAGAGCTTATATTAGGAGCAAACAGTTAATAAAACATGTTAGAAAACACTTTGAAAAAGAGTTAAAAACATATTTAATCTTAAAACGAAACACTTGATAAGTGGATAGTCCTTAATCCGCGGAGTTTTGAAGAAATACTTTCCTTCACATCAGAGGGTAGGAATTAGCAAAATGCAGGATCGGATTTTGCATGCAAAAATTATTTGATGAAACAATAATTTAGTCAAAGATCTTACTTGATAACAAAAAGTGGAGCAGAGGGTGTATGGTGAAGAAAAAGGTGATTACACGTGAATGGATAGTCTGGTGAAAATTTAACTTGACTTACTTTGTTGTGCAAACTTTGTTAAAATTGAAAGACTTACATTTTTTTCTTTTTTGTTTATTTCTTCATTACAGCCGTTTTGTTAATGTAATGAAGAAATCCAAGATGAATTAAACAAAAGTTACAAAAAAGAAAAAATGTAAGTCTTTGAATTTCAACAAAGTGTTGCACTATATATGCTCTGCATCTATTAAATAGGTACATTGAGCTGAACTGAAAATTAACGGTGATTAGGTTTTTATCATAGCGATCTCAACACGTTAAACGGTATGCATTGACATTAACAATATTTCAAAAATAACCATTTACGAAACATTATATATATATGTACACGAGGTGCGTGCAATAAGTAATGCCCCTGACCCACTTCCAGTTGTCTGATCTAGCTGAAAGTTTGCACGTGCAATGATTTATATCTCTATGGCTTATGTGGCAAATTACAGCTCTGAACTAATTGTGGTCTCTGTTTTACAGGTGTTTGAACTGAGTCAGGTGTTAAATGGAGCCTGTTGAATGTCGAGCAGTGATCCGGTTTTTGTATTTGAAAGGACGCACACCATAGGAGCCTTTTGATGAAATGAAGAAACTTATAGTGATAATGCCCCATCATATGACCTCTTTCCAGCCATGAAGTTGTTTTTGAAAGGAAAGCGTTTCCCAGATGATGCAAGTTTGATTTCTGAAGTCACGTTCTGGTTGGGGGACCAACCTTGGGTGTTCTACAAAAACGGTCTCCAGAACTGCATCAAACGATGGGATAAATGCATAACTCTGGGTGGTTCCTCTGTAGAGAAAGACTAATAACTGTGCTAAGTTTCGTTGATCTACTGTATGGAAAGTGGGTCAGGGGCATTACTTATTGCACGCCCCTCGTATATAATATTAACATAATATGTCTCCTATGTTTTATTCCGCCCAAATATATCAGAGCCAATGGCAAATTGCATTGTTATGATAAGTGGACTAACGTACTTATGACCTGAAAGTTCCATCAGTCTGTTGCAGATAGTGATAATGTGAGACTCTTAAAACACAGTCCCTGTCATGAACGTGCGTCAGAAGCAGTGATGAGTCATTGAATTCTTAGCAAAAGTGCATGTGTAAATATTATGGATCATGTAGTAAATATATTCAGACCACGTTTAAAGACCATATAGAAAATAAATTTAGGCGCATAAAAGGTCGTTCGTTTTAATGGTTCATGTTCTGTCTTGGATATTCTTCAAGTTTTTAGTTGAAAAATTGGAGACTTCATCTTTACAACGATAGTTATATTACAAGCGTTGTTTTACTCCCATGCACAGCCTTCGTTCATGGCTGGCAAAATGCATTGGCAATCGCTGTGGCTCTGTAGAAAAAATAAATTCTGGAGCCCTATTGGTCGCTCGTCTATACTCTACCGCTCCCGTATTCGTTGAACTTACACTTTTAGAATGAAAAAAAAAATAAATAAAGGTGTAACTTTGGAAACGACACTCGTTTATATAGGTATAAATTATTCACTAAGATCTCTTAATGCTGGCAGTTTATTTCTAAATAAGATACGTAAATATCCGGGTGTTCAATCGAAGATCTCTTTTACCTCTCAAACCGTATGTTAATTAAATAATGGATAATAGTATAATATTAATACAAACAATGCCATATGGGGATTCCACAGGGAACTCTTTCATATGTAATATATTGATGTTAGAATTCTGTGGATGTTCTGCGTAAATGGAGGCGCCCTGATATTATTGTAGCTCTTTTGCTAAAACTACAAAATATCCATCTACGCTAGAAGGGAAGCTCGACGTAGCCCGTTGGTAAGATACATTTAAATATATTTTAATTTATGCAGATGTAGACGACGAAACACTTATCAGTGGATAATTATATTTTAAAAACAATATATATACATATATATGTATATATATGTATATATATACATATATATATATATATATATATATATATATATATATATATATACTACATTATCACCGCGGTTAACGTTCGGCGAGCGGTTTGTACCTTGCTAACGGTGTAAGAAAATGTTCTATGACCGAGTTTGAATTTCCCAACTTCGATAATCGTAACCCCCTTTCCTAATGCTTCCCAAAATAATGAAACACTTGTGTCTGTAGGAAATGAATATAATCATAGCAATGACTTGCAATGTCTTGTCGGACGAGTGCCACTCCTTCAGTCACCATGACCCCAAAAATGACTTTTTTTTTAGTCCTACTGATGAATTCACACGCTCACGCAAGCATGACACTGAAGACGGTCATTGAGATCAATTATTACATGCTTCCAGCATTTCAAGCTTCCACACGTCATAACTTTTCCATCGACACCGGACCATTTTTATAGACAAATGACTGAGGGAGTATCTATACACAGATGATGTTACAGAGTCTTAGCTTTGTACGACAGCTAAATCTCTCTCTCAGTTCAAAATGTTGATATCCAGCAACAAGTAAGAGCAAGATAGACAGTAACAGGTTAAACTGCACTCCAGCTTAATGCGGGTACTGGTCTCCCGCTTTATGTTTTTTTAATCAGAGATTTGCTTCTCCTAGAAAGGTTGCATTCACAACAGCTTACGGGAGCCCTTTCCATCCCAACACATGCATACATACATACACACAAACACACACGGTTCTAGTTGATCGCTGATTCCGAAAAAGGGTGCATTCGCCCTTTGGAAGGTCTTGTTTTTAATCCTCCAGAGTGATTAGCCACCCTCCTCACTAAACAAGTCTTGTGGAGGAACCAGTTTAGTACCCGGTGATCCGACCATGAGGCAGGTAGTACTGGGTTACGTGGTACCAGTAGCATATGACACGACCTGACACACACACCCATATATATATATATATATATATATATATATATATATATATATATATATATATATATGCATTGTATATAGGACTATGTAAGTATGTTATAGTTTATCTTTTTTGTTGTCTTTCTGCTTTCTGATCTGAATTCTTCTTGTCTGGTGGTGTATTTAACTACGTGTTGTTACTTGCAAAAACACCACCATAATGTACGCCATTTCACTTTCCCTCCAAATTACGTAGGAAAGAACAGGTTCTACACTTTGATTGAACTGAGAAGGCCAAACTGTAGTCTCCGAATATACAAACATATGCATAGTCACACACACACACACACACACACACTCACGCACACACACACACCCTCTTTCTATCTCTCTGTCTCTCTCTCACACACACACACAAACACACACGCATATATATATATATATATATATATATATATATATATATATATATATATATATGTAGTATTTTTATCGCTCTGGTCTTGACAATAAAAACCTACATTTTCTCTTACAAATTATTAAAACAAAAGGCATAAATACACAAGCGATTACATGTAATTGAACTTATTTGTATATTCCTTTGATTATTAATTACTTATTCATTTTTATTGGTTCTAATTAGAGGATTGCTTTCCTTTCACTATTTCGCTGAATTATATTCATAAATAATTTCTGAGTAGTGCATATTTACTAGGTTAATTACAAGAGGATATTCTGATCATTGTTTTGTCTCTTGAGTATATATATCCAACACAGACACCTTTAATCAATCGAGAACCACATCACTCTACATAAAAACATATGTAAGCTATTAACTTATATATACTTGGAGTCAAAATAATGAAAAAAATATTCTGCTGTCATATCTGTAATAATTACATTTAAGATAGAACACTTTATTGTACACTGAAATATTCATGAATATGCAGGGTGTCTTCATTAAGTTTCCGGACTTTATTTCGTATGGGCAATGTAATTGATAGTTCACAAATTAAGGTGTAAGCCCCATTGAAGTAATTTCCTCCCTCTGCAATGCATTTGTTGTACTGTTCTAACAATTTTAGGAAGGCTCCATGGAAGTTCTCTTGTGTGTGTCAAGGACCCTTGCCTTTTTGATTTCCTGAAATATCTCATGACGACAAGCTTCATAATTTTCATTGAGCTTAGGGAATAACCAAAATTAACAGAATTCAAGGTCGGAATTGTAAGATAGATGAGGAACTGTCTTGATGCCCATCTTGGTCAAATGGTCTCTGACAAGGATGAAGATGTGGATTGGTGCATTGTTCCATATTTTGTCTGCAATTCCCGCACTGACATCTAACTGTGCACTTATTATCTCTATAGGCAAACGACGGTCCTTATCCAGGAAATTATTTATTCAGCCAATCAACACTGGTGTTATGACTCCCTTAATTCTCCCAAACCTCTCATGATCCCGCATAGACTCCCTGTTGACCCTGAATGGCTTATTCAACTCAAAAACTGGTGCTCGCTTTGGTAAAATGGCAGTCGGGCGCATTTAATGTGTTTCTGTGATCCTAGCAGTTCAGTCCAAATTTGCACGGAGGCTATATACTGTTCAGAACTTGGCCTACGTGTGAATACAGTTTATGTAAGATTTCAAAAGCTTAGACCAAAATTTGTCTGAGTAATTTCGTAGAGACCACAGAGGCCAATGTTTTAAAATGTGACCCCAATTTTGACCCCTTAACATGTATTATTTTGGTCTCAAATTAGAATACAAAGTTTTACCCATGTCCGAATTGCCTATATCTTAAATTTCAAGTCTTTAGACCCAAAATTGGAGGATGAATTTGGCAGAATCTGCAAAGGTCAACTCTGTCAACTTCAGCCAAATTTTCGTCCCAGAAGTGATTAAAATGCTTGCCGCATGTCTGAATACCCGTTATGTATAAATTTCAAATTTTTAAGCCCAACTTTGGCTGAGTAGTTTGCTAAACACTGCAAAGGTCAAATCTTTTGAAGTTTGACCTCTTTGAAGCTCAAATTTTTTAGCGAAAACGATTTAAAAGCTTGCCCTAACTCTGGTTTACATAATTAAATATATAGGGTGTTTAGACACCTACCTCAGTTTCCAGTTCGTTTTTAGCCGGAATAATTTGCTGCTAAGTAGTTAAAATTCTAAGCAATACAATTGACCTTGGCAAGGTAAGTCCAGTCAAACTTTATCCCTGTAATTTGCTTTATAATAATCTATATACCTAGAAAAGTGAAATTGTCTGTGATTGTACATTTCCCTACCAAATTACTCTGTCAATTCGAAGTCTACAGACTCGAGATTTGACATAAGGGATATTGAGATTGGGAAAATCTTTTATATCGGTTATCAACGAGAAATTTGGTGTCAAAGGGGTCAAAGTTCAACTATTTGAATGGCTAAAATTCTACCACACTCATCCGCCAATTTTGGGTCTAAACACTTGAGAGTTTAGACTTGAACATGGATAAATTTTATATTTGATTTGAGCCGAAGACAATACATGTTAAGGGGACAAATTGGGAGTCTAAGTTAAAAAAAATGTCCTTCTAGCTTTTTGATCGGCTTTTGGCAAAAGAGTTGGCTGCCA